>NW_026045165.1:69663-109009 GCF_943734845.2 Anopheles funestus
AGATGTATGTATGTAGTCAAAATTGATGGTTTTGGTCAATGTTGGTAGAAACTAGATGTATGTAGTCAAAATTGATGGTTTTCATCAATGTTGGTAGAATCTAGATGTATGTAGTCAAAATTGATGGTTTTGGTCAATGTTGGTAGAAACTAGATGTATGTAGTCAAAATTGATGGTTTTCATCAATGTTGGTAGAAACTAGATGTATGTAGTCAAAATTGATGGTTTTGGTCAATGTTGGTAGAATCTAGATGTATGTAGTCAAAATTGATGGTTTTGGTCAATGTTGGTAGAATCTAGATGTATGTAGTCAAAATTGATGGTTTTCATCAATGTTGGTAGAAACTAGATGTATGTAGTCAAAATTGATGGTTTTGGTCAATGTTGGTAGAATCTAGATGTATGTATGTAGTCAAAATTGATGGTTTTGGTCAATGTTGGTAGAATCTAGATGTATGTAGTCAAAATTGATGGTTTTCATCAATGTTGGTAGAAACTAGATGTATGTAGTCAAAATTGATGGTTTTCATCAATGTTGGTAGAAACTAGATGTATGTAGTCAAAATTGATGGTTTTCATCAATGTTGGTAGAAACTAGATGTATGTAGTCAAAATTGATGGTTTTGGTCAATGTTGGTAGAAACTAGATGTATGTAGTCAAAATTGATGGTTTTCATCAATGTTGGTAGAAACTAGATGTATGTAGTCAAAATTGATGGTTTTCATCAATGTTGGTAGAAACTAGATGTATGTAGTCAAAATTGATGGTTTTGGTCAATGTTGGTAGAATCTAGATGTATGTAGTCAAAATTGATGGTTTTGGTCAATGTTGGTAGAAACTAGATGTATGTAGTCAAAATTGATGGTTTTCATCAATGTTGGTAGAAACTAGATGTATGTAGTCAAAATTGATGGTTTTGGTCAATGTTGGTAGAAACTAGATGTATGTAGTCAAAATTGATGGTTTTGGTCAATGTTGGTAGAATCTAGATGTATGTAGTCAAAATTGATGGTTTTCATCAATGTTGGTAGAATCTAGATGTATGTAGTCAAAATTGATGGTTTTCATCAATGTTGGTAGAATCTAGATGTATGTAGTCAAAATTGATGGTTTTGGTCAATGTTGGTAGAAACTAGATGTATGTAGTCAAAATTGATGGTTTTGGTCAATGTTGGTAGAATCTAGATGTATGTAGTCAAAATTGATGGTTTTGGTCAATGTTGGTAGAAACTAGATGTATGTAGTCAAAATTGATGATTTTGGTCAATGTTGGTAGAAACTAGATGTATGTAGTCAAAATTGATGGTTTTGGTCAATGTTGGTAGAAACTAGATGTATGTAGTCAAAATTGATGGTTTTCATCAATGTTGGTAGAAACTAGATGTATGTAGTCAAAATTGATGGTTTTCATCAATGTTGGTAGAAACTAGATGTATGTAGTCAAAATTGATGGTTTTGGTCAATGTTGGTAGAATCTAGATGTATGTAGTCAAAATTGATGGTTTTGGTCAATGTTGGTAGAAACTAGATGTATGTAGTCAAAATTGATGGTTTTCATCAATGTTGGTAGAAACTAGATGTATGTAGTCAAAATTGATGGTTTTGGTCAATGTTGGTAGAAATTAGATGTATGTAGTCAAAATTGATGGTTTTCATCAATGTTGGTAGAAACTAGATGTATGTAGTCAAAATTGATGGTTTTGGTCAATGTTGGTAGAAACTAGATGTATGTAGTCAAAATTGATGGTTTTCATCAATGTTGGTAGAAACTAGATGTATGTAGTCAAAATTGATGGTTTTGGTCAATGTTGGTAGAAACTAGATGTATGTAGTCAAAATTGATGGTTTTGGTCAATGTTGGTAGAAATTAGATGTATGTAGTCAAAATTGATGGTTTTCATCAATGTTGGTAGAATCTAGATGTATGTAGTCAAAATTGATGGTTTTGGTCAATGTTGGTAGAAACTAGATGTATGTAGTCAAAATTGATGGTTTTCATCAATGTTGGTAGAAACTAGATGTATGTAGTCAAAATTGATGGTTTTGGTCAATGTTGGTAGAAACTAGATGTATGTAGTCAAAATTGATGGTTTTGGTCAATGTTGGTAGAATCTAGATGTATGTATGTAGTCAAAATTGATGGTTTTGGTCAATGTTGGTAGAATCTAGATGTATGTAGTCAAAATTGATGGTTTTGGTCAATGTTGGTAGAAACTAGATGTATGTAGTCAAAATTGATGGTTTTGGTCAATGTTGGTAGAATCTAGATGTATGTATGTAGTCAAAATTGATGGTTTTGGTCAATGTTGGTAGAAACTAGATGTATGTAGTCAAAATTGATGGTTTTCATCAATGTTGGTAGAAACTAGATGTATGTAGTCAAAATTGATGGTTTTCATCAATGTTGGTAGAAACTAGATGTATGTAGTCAAAATTGATGGTTTTCATCAATGTTGGTAGAATCTAGATGTATGTAGTCAAAATTGATGGTTTTGGTCAATGTTGGTAGAATCTAGATGTATGTATGTAGTCAAAATTGATGGTTTTGGTCAATGTTGGTAGAAACTAGATGTATGTAGTCAAAATTGATGATTTTGGTCAATGTTGGTAGAAACTAGATGTATGTAGTCAAAATTGATGGTTTTGGTCAATGTTGGTAGAATCTAGATGTATGTAGTCAAAATTGATGGTTTTGGTCAATGTTGGTAGAAACTAGATGTATGTAGTCAAAATTGATGGTTTTGGTCAATGTTGGTAGAAACTAGATGTATGTAGTCAAAATTGATGATTTTGGTCAATGTTGGTAGAAACTAGATGTATGTAGTCAAAATTGATGGTTTTGGTCAATGTTGGTAGAAACTAGATGTATGTAGTCAAAATTGATGGTTTTGGTCAATGTTGGTAGAAACTAGATGTATGTAGTCAAAATTGATGGTTTTCATCAATGTTGGTAGAAACTAGATGTATGTAGTCAAAATTGATGGTTTTCATCAATGTTGGTAGAAACTAGATGTATGTAGTCAAAATTGATGGTTTTCATCAATGTTGGTAGAATCTAGATGTATGTAGTCAAAATTGATGGTTTTCATCAATGTTGGTAGAAACTAGATGTATGTAGTCAAAATTGATGGTTTTCATCAATGTTGGTAGAATCTAGATGTATGTAGTCAAAATTGATGGTTTTGGTCAATGTTGGTAGAATCTAGATGTATGTATGTAGTCAAAATTGATGGTTTTGGTCAATGTTGGTAGAAACTAGATGTATGTAGTCAAAATTGATGGTTTTGGTCAATGTTGGTAGAAACTAGATGTATGTAGTCAAAATTGATGATTTTGGTCAATGTTGGTAGAAACTAGATGTATGTAGTCAAAATTGATGGTTTTGGTCAATGTTGGTAGAATCTAGATGTATGTAGTCAAAATTGATGGTTTTGGTCAATGTTGGTAGAAACTAGATGTATGTAGTCAAAATTGATGGTTTTGGTCAATGTTGGTAGAAACTAGATGTATGTAGTCAAAATTGATGATTTTGGTCAATGTTGGTAGAAACTAGATGTATGTAGTCAAAATTGATGGTTTTGGTCAATGTTGGTAGAAACTAGATGTATGTAGTCAAAATTGATGGTTTTCATCAATGTTGGTAGAAACTAGATGTATGTAGTCAAAATTGATGGTTTTCATCAATGTTGGTAGAAACTAGATGTATGTAGTCAAAATTGATGGTTTTGGTCAATGTTGGTAGAATCTAGATGTATGTAGTCAAAATTGATGGTTTCGGTCAATGTTGGTAGAAACTAGATGTATGTAGTCAAAATTGATGGTTTTCATCAATAATGGTAGAAACTAGATGTATGTAGTCAAAATTGATGGTTTTCATCAATGTTGGTAGAAACTAGATGTTTGTAGTCAAAATTGATGGTTTTGGTCAATGTTGGTAGAAACTAGATGTATGTAGTCAAAATTGATGGTTTTCATCAATGTTGGTAGAAACTAGATGTATGTAGTCAAAATTGATGGTTTTCATCAATGTTGGTAGAAACTAGATGTATGTAGTCAAAATTGATGGTTTTCATCAATGTTGGTAGAAAATAGATGTATCAAGTCAAAATTGATGGTTTCGGTCAATGTTGGTAGAAACTAGATGTATGTAGTCAAAATTGATGGTTTTCATCAATAATGGTAGAAACTAGATGTATGTAGTCAAAATTGATGGTTTTCATCAATAATGGTAGAAACTAGATGTATGTAGTCAAAATTGATGGTTTCGGTCAATGTTGGTAGAAACTAGATGTATGTAGTCAAAATTGATGGTTTTGGTCAAAGTTGGTAGAAACTAGATGTTTGTAGTCAAAATTGATGGTTTTCATCAATGTTGGTAGAAACTAGATGTTTGTAGTCAAAATTGATGGTTTTGGTCAATGTTGGTAGAAACTAGATGTATGTAGTCAAAATTGATGGTTTCGGTCAATGTTGGTAGAAACTAGATGTATGTAGTCAAAATTGATGGTTTTCATCAATGTTGGTAGAAACTAGATGTATGTAGTCAAAATTGATGGTTTTGGTCAATGTTGGTAGAAACTAGATGTATGTAGTCAAAATTGATGGTTTTCATCAATAATGGTAGAAACTAGATGTATGTAGTCAAAATTGATGGTTTTCATCAATAATGGTAGAAACTAGATGTATGTAGTCAAAATTGATGGTTTCGGTCAATGTTGGTAGAAACTAGATGTATGTAGTCAAAATTGATGGTTTTGGTCAAAGTTGGTAGAAACTAGATGTTTGTAGTCAAAATTGATGGTTTTCATCAATGTTGGTAGAAACTAGATGTTTGTAGTCAAAATTGATGGTTTTCATCAATGTTGGTAGAAACTAGATGTATGTAGTCAAAATTGATGGTTTTCATCAATGTTGGTAGAAACTAGATGTATGTAGTCAAAATTGATGGTTTTCATCAATGTTGGTAGAAACTAGATGTATGTAGTCAAAATTGATGGTTTTGGTCAAAGTTGGTAGAAACTAGATGTATGTAGTCAAAATTGATGGTTTTCATCAATGTTGGTAGAAACTAGATGTATGTAGTCAAAATTGATGGTTTTCATCAATGTTGGTAGAAACTAGATGTTTGTAGTCAAAATTGATGGTTTTCATCAATGTTGGTAGAAACTAGATGTATGTAGTCAAAATTGATGGTTTTGGTCAAAGTTGGTAGAAACTAGATGTATGTAGTCAAAATTGATGGTTTTCATCAATGTTGGTAGAAACTAGATGTTTGTAGTCAAAATTGATGGTGTTCATCAATGTTGGTAGAAACTAGATGTATGTAGTCAAAATTGATGGGTTTGGTCAAAGTTGGTAGAAACTAGATGTTTGTAGTCAAAATTGATGGTTTTCATCAATGTTGGTAGAAAATAGATGTATCAAGTCAAAATTGATGGTTTCGGTCAATGTTGGTAGAAACTAGATGTATGTAGTCAAAATTGATGGTTTTCATCAATGTTGGTAGAAACTAGATGTATGTAGTCAAAATTGATGGTTTTCATCAATGTTGGTAGAAACTAGATGTATGTAGTCAAAATTGATGGGTTTGGTCAAAGTTGGTAGAAACTAGATGTTTGTAGTCAAAATTGATGGTTTTCATCAATGTTGGTAGAAACTAGATGTATGTAGTCAAAATTGATGGTTTTCATCAATGTTGGTAGAAACTAGATGTATGTAGTCAAAATTGATGGTTTTGGTCAAAGTTGGTAGAAACTAGATGTTTGTAGTCAAAATTGATGGTTTTCATCAATGTTGGTAGAAACTAGATGTATGTAGTCAAAATTGATGGGTTTGGTCAAAGTTGGTAGAAACTAGATGTTTGTAGTCAAAATTGATGGTTTTCATCAATGTTGGTAGAAACTAGATGTTTGTAGTCAAAATTGATGGTGTTCATCAATGTTGGTAGAAACTAGATGTATGTAGTCAAAATTGATGGGTTTGGTCAAAGTTGGTAGAAACTAGATGTTTGTAGTCAAAATTGATGGTTTTCATCAATGTTGGTAGAAAATAGATGTATCAAGTCAAAATTGATGGTTTCGGTCAATGTTGGTAGAAACTAGATGTATGTAGTCAAAATTGATGGTTTTCATCAATGTTGGTAGAAACTAGATGTATGTAGTCAAAATTGATGGTTTTCATCAATGTTGGTAGAAACTAGATGTATGTAGTCAAAATTGATGGGTTTGGTCAAAGTTGGTAGAAACTAGATGTTTGTAGTCAAAATTGATGGTTTTCATCAATGTTGGTAGAAACTAGATGTATGTAGTCAAAATTGATGGTTTTCATCAATGTTGGTAGAAACTAGATGTATGTAGTCAAAATTGATGGTTTTGGTCAAAGTTGGTAGAAACTAGATGTTTGTAGTCAAAATTGATGGTTTTCATCAATGTTGGTAGAAACTAGATGTATGTAGTCAAAATTGATGGGTTTGGTCAAAGTTGGTAGAAACTAGATGTTTGTAGTCAAAATTGATGGTTTTCATCAATGTTGGTAGAAACTAGATGTATGTAGTCAAAATTGATGGTTTTCATCAATGTTGGTAGAAACTAGATGTATGTAGTCAAAATTGATGGTTTTCATCAATGTTGGTAGAAACTAGATGTATGTAGTCAAAATTGATGGTGTTCATCAATGTTGGTAGAAACTAGATGTATGAAGTCAAAATTGATGGTTTTCATCAATGTTGGTAGAAACTAGATGTTTGTAGTCAAAATTGATGGTTTTGGTCAAAGTTGGTAGAAACTAGATGTATGTAGTCAAAATTGATGGTTTTCATCAATGTTGGTAGAAACTAGATGTATGTAGTCAAAATTGATGGTTTTCATCAATGTTGGTAGAAACTAGATGTATGTAGTCAAAATTGATGGTTTTCATCAAAGTTGGTAGAAACTAGATGTATGTAGTCAAAATTGATGGTTTTGGTCAAAGTTAGCAGAAACTAGATGTATGTAGCCAAAATTGATGGTTTTCATCAATGTTGGTTAACAATGACACAATACAGTCGAAGTTGGTACAAAACCATCGATTTTGGTCAAAGTTGGTTAACAATGACACAATACAGTCGAAGTTGGTACAAAACAATAGATTTCGGTCAATTTTGATGATTTTGGTCAAAGTTGGTTAACAATGACTCAATACAGTCGAAGTTGGTACAAAACCATCAATTTTGGTGAATGTTGATGATTTTGGTCAAAGTTGGTTAACAATGACACTATACAGTCGAAGTTGGTACAAAACCATAGATTTCGGTCAATTTTGATGATTTTGGTCAAAGTTGGTTAACAATGACACAATACAGTCGAAGTTGGTACAAAACCATCGATTTTGGTGAATGTTGATGATTTTGGTCAATGTTGGTTGAAAATGACTCAATACAGTCGAAGTTGCTACAAAACCATCGATTTCGGTCAAAGTTGATGTTTTTGGTCAAAGTTGGTGGAAACTCGAAGTTTGTAGTCAAAGTTGATGTTTTTGGTCAATGTTAGTAGAAACGAGATGTTTGTAGTCAAAGTATCTTCTTACACCCCCTATCTTCTCACACCCCCTATCTTCTCACATCCCCTATCTTCTTACATCCCCTATCTTCTCACATCCCCTATCTTCTTACATCCCCTATCTTCTCACATCCCCTTTCTTCTTACACCCCCTTATCGTGCGTAGCCCTGTAATCTACCGGGCCCGGAGTTTAAGCTAGTCATAATATATATTTTCGTTAATGTAACGCTTTTCGGATGAGCCGTTCCCGCGCCTGGGGTTTCAGATCGCTTCATCCCGCTCAAATCGTCACGCTGGGCGTTTACGTTTCCATACTAGCGTTAGCAGCCAATCAGAACGCTTAAATCCGGCAAAAAATGAGCATATTTACAAACACCGGTAAACGTTTTCCTATCGCTACACGGGGGCGAGTGGTGTCGAACCCGTTCTCCGCTTTGTGCACGTTGCGTGCAAAGCGAGAAACGGGTTTGACGCTTTTTATGAGCATGTATTAGTACGCCACGGAACGGGCCAATCTAGAGCCAGCGCGCGAGCGCGTACGCGAGAGTGGGGGAAACCCACCTGGACGAGCTCATTTCAACCTCGACCGTGGTACGGTTCACATCGATACCGCGCTAAGGCGGGAAGGAGCGCGCACGATAAAAAAGAGACAGTTGCCGGTGATGTTTATTTTCGGTGGGGTGGGCATACGTTCGATCAGCTGTGCGAGTGCGCATGCGCATGCGCGAGAGTGGGGGAAACCCACCTGGACGAGCTCATTTCAATCGCGACCGCGGCACGGTTCACATCGATACCGCGCTAAGGTGGGAAGGAGCGCGCACGATAAGAAAGAGCCGGTTGCCGGTGTTGTTTATTTTCGGTGGGGGTGGTATACGATCGATCAGCTGTTGCTGTGCGAGTGCGCATGCGCGAGCGCGCGATATTGCTGTGCATGAAATGACATGAAATGACATGAAATGAAATCTAATGGAATTAAATTAAATTATATTTAACTTAATTAAATTAAATTAAATTGAAATAAAATAAATTGAATTAAATTCAAATAAATTCAATTATATTAAATTAAATTAAATTAAAATTAAATTTAATAAAAGTATAATTACATTAAATTAAATTCAATTAAATTAAAGTAAATTAAAATAAATTGAAATAAATTAAATTAAATTAAATTAAATTAAATTAAATTTATTGAAATTTAATTACATTGCATTACATTGAATGTAATTAAAAAAGTTTACATTAGGTTTTTAATAAATTAAAAAACAATATAAATTACACTACATTCTTCACTTTTCATAACACTTCATTGAATAAATAAATTTAAACAATTATTTCATTTTATGCAATTTAATACACTTCACTATAATTCCAATAATTAATTAAATAAATGAATACATTTATTAACATTTCACATTAAATAATTTCAAACCACCTTCATACATTCTATTTAACCTAACTTATGTGCATTGCAGTGAAATTAATTTCATTTAGTGTAATTAATTTTAAATAAAATAAATATTAATTGCTATTAAAGCGGATATCCGATTTCAGACATACCATTTACAATTCAGCCAACATTTGCCATTCCCTCTCTTCGGTATGGGAACGCTTCGACCAATTAGTGCGCGGGAGAAAACGCGAGAGTGGGGGAAACCCACCTGGACGAGCTCATTTCAACCTCGACCGTGGTACGGTTCACATCGATACCGCGCTAAGGCAGGAAGGAGCGCGCACGATAAAAAAGAGACGGGTGCCGGTAATGTTTATTTTCGGTGGGGGTGCCATACGTTCGATCAGCTGTTGCTGTGCGAGTGCGCATGCGCGAGAGTGGGGGAAACCCACCTGGACGAGCTCATTTCAACCTCGACCGTGGTACGGTTCACATCGATACCGCGCTAAGGCAGGAAGGAGCGCGCACGATAAAAAAGAGACGGTTGCCGGTGATGTTTATTTTCGGTGGGGGTGCCATACGTTCGATCAGCTGTTGCTGTGCGAGTGCGCATGCGCGAGAGTGGGGGAAACCCACCTGGACGAGCTCATTTCAACCTCGACCGTGGTACGGTTCACATCGATACCGCGCTAAGGCAGGAAGGAGCGCGCACGATAAAAAAGAGACGGGTGCCGGTAATGTTTATTTTCGGTGGGGGTGCCATACGTTCGATCAGCTGTTGCTGTGCGAGTGCGCATGCGCGAGAGTGGGGGAAACCCACCTGGACGAGCTCATTTCAACCTCGACCGTGGTACGGTTCACATCGATACCGCGCTAAGGCAGGAAGGAGCGCGCACGATAAAAAAGAGACGGTTGCCGGTGATGTTTATTTTCGGTGGGGGTGCCATACGTTCGATCAGCTGTTGCTGTGCGAGTGCGCATGCGCGAGCGCGCGATATTGCTGTGCATGAAATGACATGAAATGACATGAAATGAAATCTTATGGAATTAAATTAAATTATATTAAATTTAATTAACTTAAATAACATTGAATTAAATTAAATTGAATTAATTTCAAATAAATTCAATTATATTAAATTAAATTAAATTTAAATTAAATTTAATAAAAGTATAATTACATTAAATTAAATTAAATTAAATTGAAGTAAATTAAAATAAATTAAAATAAAATTAAACGAAATTAAATTAAATTAAATTTATTGAAAATTAATTACATTGCATTACATTGAATTTAATTAAAAAAAATTACATTAAGTTTTTAATAAATTAAAAAACAATATAAATTACAATACATTCTTCACATTTCTTAACACTTCATTGAATAAATAAATTTAAACAATTATTTCATTTTAAGCAATTTAATACACTTCACTATAATTCCAATAATTAATTAAATAAATAAATACATTTATTAACATTTTACATTAAATAATTTCAAACCACCTTCATACACTCCTTTTAATCTAACTTATGTGCATTGCAGTGAAATTAATTTTATTTAGTGTAATTAATTTTAAATAAAATAAATATTAATTTCTATTAAAGCGGATATCCGATTTCAGACATACCATTTACAATTCAGCCAACATTTGCCATTCCCTCTCTTCGGTATGGGAACGCTTCGACCAATTAGTGCGCGGGAGAAAACGCGAGAGTGGGGGAAACCCACCTGGACGAGCTCATTTCAACCTCGACCGCGGCACGGTTCACATCGATACCACGCTAAGGCAAACGGAGCGCGCACGGTACCAACAGCCGGTTGCCGGTGTTTTTCGCGTGTGGGTGGGGGTGGGTGGCATACGTTCGATCAGCTGTTGCGTGCGGTTTCATGCGTGCGTATTTATGCGCGCACGTTATTGCGGCGCGTGATATTGAATGAAATGAAATGCATTGACATAAAGTGCAATTAAATTACAATAAATTCTATTATTTCTTTCGTAAGGAAATTAAAATAAATTCTTTTAAATTAAATTAAATTATTTTATTTCTATCAAACTTTATTTCAATCAATTCTACACAATCAATGATCATAACAGCCGACCAAAATCCGATTTATAACAGTATTAACAAAAAATAAATCAAACCTTTGCTTCCCTTTCTTTCACATCGATACCGCGCTAAGGCAAACGGAGCGCGCACCGTATCAACAGCTGTTGCCGGTGTTGTTTTTTGTGGGTGGGGGTTGTGCCATATGTTCGATCAGCTGTTGCGTGCGGTTGCATGCGTGCGTATTTATGCGCGCGCGTTATTGCGGCGCGTGATATTGAACGAAATGAAATGCATTGACATAAAGTGCAATTAAATTACAATAAATTCTATTATTTCTTTCGTAAGGAAATTAAAATAAATTCTTTTAAATTAAATTGAATTATTTTATTTCTATCAAACTTTATTTCAATCAATTCTACACAATCAATGATCATAACAGCCGACCAAAATCCGATTTATAACAGTATTAACAAAAAATAAATCAAACCTTTGCTTCCCTTTCTTTCACATCGATACCGCGCTAAGGCAAACGGAGCGCGCACCGTATCAACAGCTGTTGCCGGTGTTGTTTTTTGTGGGTGGGGGTTGTGCCATATGTTCGATCAGCTGTTGCTGTGGGAGTGAGCATGCTTGCGCGCGCGCGATATTGCTGTGCATGAAATGACATGAAATGACATGAAACGACATGAAACGACATGAAATGACATGAAGTGATATGAAATGATATGAAATGATATGAAATGATATGAAATGATATGAAATGAAATGAAATGAAATGAAATGAAATGTTATGGAATTAAATTAAATTAAATTTAATTAAAATAAATTAATTTATAATAAATTAAATTATAATAAATTAAATTAAATTATTTCTTTTCTATCAAACTTTATTTCAACCAATTTTCCACAATCAATGATCATAACAACCGACCAAAATCCGATTTAGAACAGTATTAACAAAAAATAAATCAAACCTTTGCTTCCCATTCTTTCGCATGGGAACGATTCGATCAATCAGTGCGAGAGAGCAACAGAGAGTGGTGGAACACCTGAATGGGCTCATTTGATAAAATACAATTTAATGTAATTAAATAATAAAAAACCGCACGCCCATATTTTGAACGGTTGCCATTACAAACAGTTTTGCATATATTCTTGCAGAAAACTTCACGATTTGTTAAATGTATATTTAATTGTATCACACACTTCCACACATAATAAGTGGAATACTGTAATGAACATGAAATCAAAATGCAATTTAAAACATTGGCTTAAATTGAATTGCAATTTACGCCGGAAGGTTCCGCGTATGGGTAAAAAATGTATGTGCACACACAATTGCATATATTATTGTCAACAAACCCAATAAATGACAGTTGAGCCGAAAATATATGCATAATTCAACATTATTACGTTATGAATCTGCGATGACATTTTTACTGACATCACTTTTACTACACACCCAATGCAAATGGCGGTAAAGCTTTCCAAATGGTTCCAATGCATATGGAAAAGCTCTCGCATCACAGAGCTTTTGATGTAAAGCTTTCGTTTGGGTACAATATTAAGCTTTCATTAGGTGTAGCGGACAAGTTCGGCACATTTTCCGCATGGCACTAAAATTGAATTATATTTTACACCGTAACCTTCCGGTGTACGATATCGTTAATGTGCATGATAATTACACATATTATCACATACCAAGCAAGTGAAGGACGATTGAGCCGATTGGGTTCGAATGTAAGCAATGTGATAAAAAAAATAAACGAATTGTATTCCGCTGCACCGTAATTGTTGCCGGCAGGAATGAAAACTTCTTTCCAGTACATTTAATGTTTTTAAAATCTTAACTCGGTTAAAAGATTTTCTCGGTTTTTACAAAAAAATCCTCATTTTGTCACTTTGGATGCTTATAACTCGGTCAGTTTCCAATGGATCTTCAATTGTAACACAGATATGGATAGATCTTCTCATTAACTACCATAAGTTGTTCTACGCCGATGTGCTAAGATGTCTGTGGAAAAAGTTATTCGAGGTACAAAAACTTAAAATTTTCTCGGTTTTTACAAAAAAATCCTCATTTTGTCACTTTGGATGCTTATAACTCGGTCAGTTTCCAATGGATCTTCAATTGTAACACAGATATGGATAGATCTTCTCATTAACTACCATAAGTTGTTCTACGCCGATGTGCTAAGATGTCTGTGGAAAAAGTTATTCGAGATACAAAGACTTAAAATGTTCTCGATTTTTACAAAAAAATCCTCATTTTGCCACTTTGGAAGCTTATAACTCGGTCAGTTTCCAATGGATCTTCAATTGTAACACAGATTTGGATAGATCTGCTCATTAGCTACCATAAGTTGTTTTACGTTGATGAGCTCAGATGTCTGTGGAAAAAGTTATTCGAAAAAGTAACTTCTAATACATTGAATGGCTTATACGAATTGCCTACCTTCAGGCTGATTTCTCGCGGTTCGCATTTCAACTTCTTTTTTTTGTCCATATCTCAGTCATTTACCAACCGATTTTGGATTTTCTTTGTGATTTGGGTAGATCTCGACGAATGCAAGCTAAAAGTCTTCAACGACCATGTGCTCCGATGTCGGACAAAAAAGTTATTCGCGACCTAAGCTTTTTCTGTCACCTGCCATAACTCGGTCAGTTTCCAATGGATCTTCAATTGTAACACAGATATGGATAGATCTGCTCATTAGCTACCATAAGATGTTCCATGCCAATGTGCTAAGATGTCTGTGTCAAATGTTATTCGAGATACAAAGATTTCACATTTTCTCGATTTTTACAAAAAATTCCTCATTTTGCCACTTTGTATGCTTATAACTCGGTCAGTTTCCAATGGATCTTCAATTGTAACAGAGATTTGGATAGATCTGTTCATTAGCTACCATAAGTTGTTTTACGTCGATGTGCTCAGATGTCTTTCAATTTGTCCATCAATTCGTTCTTTTGAAGAAGGGCACTGAACAGATTATTTTTCGGATATAAATATACCTGTGCATAACATTTTCAACCACCTGTTCCAATGCAGGTAAAAACATTGGAAATAGTGAAAAATGTTGTGGCAAACAGAGAGGAAGATTGTTTGCGGCCAATAGCATCGCACAAATGCTCGCACACATTCTACATACGCGGATGTAGTTGATGGTTTTGGTCAAAGTTAGTAGAAACTAGATGTTTGTGACCAAAATTGATGGTTTTGGTCAAAGTTAGTAGAAACTAGATGTTTCCTACCAAAGTTGATGATTTTGGTCAAAGTTAGTAGAAAATGGATGTTTCCTACCAAAGTTGATGATTTTGGTCAAAGTTAGTAGAAACTAGATGTTTATGACCAAAGTTGATGATTTTGGTCAATGTTAGTAGAAACTAGATGTTTGTGACCAAAATTGATGGTTTTGGTCAATGTTAGTAGAAACTAGATGTATGTAATCAAAATTGATGATTTTGGTCAAAGTTGGTTAACAATGACACAATACATTCGAAGTTGGTAGAAAACCATCGATTTTGGTCAATGTTGATGATTTTGGTCAATGTTGATGATTTTGGTCAATGTTGATGATTTTGGTCAAAGTTGGTTAAAAATGTCTCATCACAGTCGAAGTTGGTAGAAAACCATCGATTTTGGTCAATGTTGATGATTTTGGTCAATGTTGATGATTTTGGTCAATGTTGATGATTTTGGTCAAAGTTGGTTAAAAATGTCTCATCACAGTCGAAGTTGGTAGAAAACCATCGATTTTGGTCAATGTTGATGATTTTGGTCAATGTTGATGATTTTGGTCAATGTTGATGATTTTGGTCAAAGTTGGTTAAAAATGACACAATACATTCGAAGTTGGTAGAAAACCATCGATTTCGGTCAATGTTGATGATTGTGGTCAATTTTGATGATTTTGGTCAATGTTGGTTGAAAATGACACAATACAGTCGAAGTTGCTACAAAACCATCGATTTCGCTCAATGTTGATGATTTTGGTCAAAGTTAGTAGAAACATGTTGATTTTGGTGTTAATTGATGATTTTGGTCAAAGTTAGTAGAAACATGTTGATTTTGGTGTTAATTGATGATTTTGGTCAAAGTTAGTAGAAACATGTTGATTTTGGTGCTAATTGATGTTTTTGGTCAATTTTGGTGGAAACTTGAAGTTTGCGACCAAAGATGATGATTTCGGTCAAAGTTGATGTTTTTGGTCAAAGTTGGTGGAAACTGGAAGTTTGCAACCAAAGATGATGATTTCGGTCAAAGTTGATGTTTTTGGTCAAATTTGGTGGAAACTGGAAGTTTGCAACCAAAGATGATGATTTCGGTCAAAGTTGATGTTTTTGGTCAAAGTTGGTGGAAACTGGAAGTTTGCAACCAAAGATGATGATTTCGGTCAAAGTTGATGTTTTTGGTCAAAGTTGGTGGAAACTGGAAGTTTGCAACCAAAGATGATGATTTCGGTCAAAGTAGATGTTTTTGGTCAAAGTTGGTGGAAACTGGAAGTTTGCAACCAAAGATGATGATTTCGGTCAAAGTAGATGTTTTTGGTCAAAGTTGGTGGAAACTGGAAGTTTGCAACCAAAGATGATGATTTCGGTCAAAGTAGATGTTTTTGGTCAAAGTTGGTGGAAACTGGAAGTTTGCAACCAAAGATGATGATTTCGGTCAAAGTTGATGTTTTTGGTCAAAGTTGGTGGAAACTGGAAGTTTGCAACCAAAGATGATGATTTCGGTCAAAGTAGATGTTTTTGGTCAAAGTTGGTGGAAACTGGAAGTTTGCAACCAAAGATGATGATTTCGGTCAAAGTAGATGTTTTTGGTCAAAGTTGGTGGAAACTGGAAGTTTGCAACCAAAGATGATGATTTCGGTCAAAGTAGATGTTGTTTACACAAGAATCACAATAGTGGTATAAACCGACAGTTTGCTGGTTTCGTCAAGTTTCAGCAACTGTCGTATTGTGAGTGCCGGTGGCACTCAGTGGGCACTCAGAGAAAAGGTTATAAAAGGAAAAACAAATAAACAAAATCCCTCTTCTTCGCTTAAAAATCCCGCCCGGTAACTATTGGAAAGAAAATTCAGCATCCGAATTCCGCAAGTTTGTTCATGGTGCCGTGACCAGGATACGCCGAATTGCTGGTTATTAATTTGCGGATTCTCGCGACCTGTTTTTTCCTACGCATAACGCAAATTTTATCGCGACACAACACTCCCGTTTTTTCGTTACCGCTGCCGAAGCTATTTCCATCGTGTCTGATCATGCCAGCGTCAGCCGTCATTCTATCGTCCCGAAGGGCAATTTTGCTGGTCTCATTAGATCGCCACGAGAAGTTCCTTCTTGATTTTCTCCCGGAACGAGACGCTATCGAGGTCGAAACGCGCATAACAAAGTTCGACCAGCTGTCCATTGACTTGGAGAAAATCCAAGGTCAGCTAGAGGATTTGGCAATCACTGAAGAAGAAATTGCGCACAATGCCGCTTTACGCGATGATTTTGAGCCGCGCTTGATACGCGCACATTCCCAGCTAAAGGCTAAAAGGGTGCATGTTCCTCGAAGCATTAGTTCCATACCAAACGCTGGCCCGAGCCCCCTAGTAGGCATTAAACTTCCCACCATCGCGCTTCCCGAATACGATGGTGATTACATGCAGTGGCTAACGTATAGGGACACTTTTGAGGGCTTAATACATGATAACCACGAGCTACCGCCGATCCAAAAGTTCCACTATTTGCGCGCATCCTTAAAGGGAGAAGCCGCTAAGGTTATTGAATCCATCACCATCAGTGCCGCAAACTATGAAATAGCATGGAAAATACTGACGGAGCGTTACTCTAACGAGTACCTGTTAAAAAAGCGTCATTTGCAAGCCTTATTCGGAATGGCCACCATGAAACGGGAAAGTGCCTCAACCCTTCACCATCTTGTCGATGAGTTCGAGCGGCACAAGAAAACGCTAAACCATTTGGGTGAAAATACAGATGCTTGGAGTAGCGTATTAGAACATTTGCTATGCACAAAATTGCCTACAACAACGTTGCGCGATTGGGAGGAATTTGCATCAACAAATGAAAATCCAAGCTACGAAGGCTTGGTGCAATTTTTGCAACGCCGAATGCGAGTGCTCGAAACTCTGATGGTAAACAATACCGACGCGCCCTCTAGCGGAAATCACACGCACTTCACACACAAACAATCGAATCTCACTCGGCTGGCTAGTTTTCCGTCTACCTCTCACGAAACACGTAGGTGCATAATATGCCAGCAAGAGCATAGCATCACGAAATGTCCGCGATTCATGACTATGGGTCCGGAAGAACGATATCGACAGGTCATGTCCAATAAACTATGTTTAAATTGTTTGCGGGACAACCACCGAGCGCGCGATTGCTCCTCGCAATACAAATGCAGACACTGTCACTCAGCACACCATACACTGTTACACAACGTACACAACGCACAAGGAGCACTTCCCACTGCAAACACCATGCCAGCTGCGCGAAATGTTCCGGTAAGCCACCCACAGAACAAAGACGATCACGCCACAAACACCCAAAGACACCACGTAGCAGCACACGCAAGCCAGCAAACATATGATCATGTTTTTCTGCAAACTGCCGTGGTACACGTTGCTGATTCACATGGTACTCTGCATCCAGTGCGAGCACTATTGGATAGTGCCTCGCAGCCTGATTTGATGAGCACCAGGCTTGCTCAGAGGTTAGCGTTGAAACTTGATACGGTCAACGTAACGCTCATCGGTGCGGGTCACTCTTCCACCCCGGTGCGGAAATCGGTGTGTGCGAAGATTTCCTCTCGAACGGGCCAATATCAGCTGAATGCTGATTTCTTGATTGTGGACAATTTGATTGGGGATTTGCCAGCACATGATGTGCGCACCGCCGAGTGGCAAATTCCGCCGAATTTTATGCTTGCCGACCCCCAGTTTAATAAGTCGGCACCGCTCGATCTTATCCTCGGTGCCCGGCATTATCATGCATTTTTCCAGAGCGGGGCGCAATATAAAATTTCGTATAACCTTCCTGTCCTCATTGAAAGTGTGTTCGGCTGGATCGTGACCGGCTCAGCATCAGCATGTAATAACAACACCGAAACTTCCAACGCATCTTCCGTCGTCTGCATGAGCACGCTTGAAGAATCACTCGAGCGATTCTGGAAAGTGGAAGAATTACAAATAAGAGATGGTTACTCCCCCGAAGAAAGGTATTGCGAAAAATTATACCAAGATACAACACAACGAGACGATACTGGTCGTTTTATTGTTCGTTTACCAAAGCAGCCTGACTTTGAAGAAAAGCTGGGTTTTTCAAAATCATCAGCTCTACGACGTTTTACAATGCTCGAAAGGCGCCTAGAACGCGATCCTCATGTTAAAGCGGCATACCATGAATTCATGCATGAATATTTAGAGCTAGGGCACATGTCGCTGATACAAGCTCCAGCTGACGACGAATCAGCATATTATCTGCCGCACCATCCCGTATTCAAGGCTTCGAGCACAACAACAAAAACCAGGGTGGTGTTTGATGGATCAGCGAAAACATCATCGGGATACTCGCTCAACGAAGCGCTATGTGTCGGCCCTGCAGTGCAGGATGATTTGTTGGATATCATCCTACGATTCCGCACGTATAAGGTGGCGGTTGTTGGAGACATTGCTAAAATGTACCGCCAAATACTACTGCATCCAGACGATAGGAAGTATGCCCGCATTTGTTTCCGGTTTGATGCGCGTTCACCGATCCAGTATTACGAGCTGAACACCGTAACCTATGGGTTGTCCCCATCATCCTTCCTTGCAACTCGAACCTTGCAGCAGCTTGCAAACGATGAGGGAACCACATATCCTTTTGCCGCATCCGCTCTGAAGAGCAATTTCTACGTGGACGACTTCATAGGCGGTGCGGATTCGATCGAAAGCGCTCGGCGTCTACGAGTAGAGTTAGATGAATTACTTTCAAGGGGTGGTTTTGAATTACGGAAGTGGACTTCAAACAGATTAGAGGTGCTTACCGGTCTAACTGCGGATCAGATCGGCACACAGTCAGCGCTACAGTTTATACCCGACGAAACGGTAAAGACTCTTGGAGTTTCGTGGGAGCCAGAACATGATGTTCTATCATTCGAGTCCGCAATCGACACCGACACAGCAAGTCCTACTAAAAGAAGCATCCTCTCTAACATAGCCCGCATGTTCGATCCGCTTGGCCTGATTTCTCCCATAGTCGTACGAGCCAAAATCTTGATGCAGGAGTTGTGGTTGCAGAAAGCTGGTTGGGACGATCTTGTTCCTGATTCTATCTGCAAGAAATGGAAAAATATTCAGCAAGATTGGCCACTCATATCCGGTTTTAAGATCGATCGCTATGCGCTGTTACCTGGTAGTAAATTGCAGTTACACACCTTCTGTGACGCATCTGAAGCAGCTTACGGGGCCTGCATTTATGTTCGTTGCGAAAGTGAGCAAGGGGAAGTTCGCACCACTTTACTTTCATCCAAGTCGCGAGTGGCACCACTTAAGCGTGTCACACTACCTCGACTGGAACTGTGTGCTGCAGTATTAGGCGCTCATCTTTACGATCGAGTCAAGAAGGCGATGGGACTACACGCAGCAGAAGTATTCTTTTGGTCCGATTCTACCGTCACGTTAAAGTGGATCAGCGCCTCACCCAACACGTGGGCAACGTTCGTAGGCAACCGAGTATCGGAGGTGCAGCATTATACTCATCCTCGTCAGTGGAGGCATGTTCCCGGCTCAACTAACCCTGCCGATCTCGTCTCGCGCGGCATGTCAGCAGCAGATTTCCTGCAGAGCAAGCTGTGGAGTTGCGGTCCGGAATGGCTAGCACTACCCGCATCCAACTGGCCCAACTGTAATCCTGAACCAGCTGAAGATACGAATCTCGAAATTCGTCAGGTGAGTGCTGCCTATGCAAACACCATCACTAACCCTTGGTTTACGTTGTGTTCCAGCTACACGCGATTGTTGCGCATCGTTGCATACTGCATTCGCTTCACACGTAACACTAAGGAGAAGGCACGCACTCAACGAACACCAACACACTTCGCATCACCTTTAGTCATCACTCCCGAAAACATGGAAGCTGCTAAAACTGTGCTATGTCGTTTAGCACAGCAAGATGCATTTTCAGCGGAGCTACGGCAACTGGCAAAAGGTGAAGCAATAGGAAGACAATCACCACTACGGCGACTCAACCCATTCCTCGATGAGCAAGGAATAATACGAGTAGGAGGACGATTGAAGCTTTCGCAGCTTCCCTACCAATCCCAGCATCCCATAGTACTTCCTAAGAAGCACAAATTCGCACATCTAATTGCAACCTACTATCACGAGCAACTTATGCATGGCGGCGGAAGATTATTGCTGTCGCAAATAAGGGAAGCATATTGGCCACTAGACGGAAGGTGCTTGGTGAAAAAAATCGTGCGAAACTGTTTCCGTTGCATACGTCACAATCCTACACTCGAGCAACAACAAATCGGCCAACTTCCACCACCTCGGGTCATTCCCAGCCGGCCGTTCTCCGTAACCGGAGTGGATTACGCTGGCCCATTCTATCTGAAACCAGCACATCGTCGAGCTGCCGCTGTTAAAAGCTACTTGTGCGTATTTGTATGCTTCGCAACGAAAGCGGTCCACTTAGAGCTGGTGGGAGACCTCACCACAGCTGGTTTTCTGGCGGCGTTACATCGATTTGCATCCCGGCGCGGTTTACCGGCGCACATACACTCAGACAACGGAAAGAATTTCGAAGGCGCTGCGCACGAGCTCAGCGAACTAGTCAACATGCTGAACGACGAACAGCAGCAGCACATCATTGCCACCAATTGTGCCAACAAAGGTATCACTTGGCATTTCACTCCACCCAAAGCTCCACACTTTGGTGGATTATGGGAGGCAGCGGTGAAAACAGCCAAACGACACCTCTATCGTCATCTAGGCAGCTCGAGGCTGTCATACGAAGGATATTGCACTATCCTTCAACAAATCGAAGCGGCAATGAACTCCCGACCCTTGCTACCTATGTCCGACGACCCGAATGATCTGGCAGCACTTACCCCAGCGCATTTCCTCATCGGTACGTCCATGCACGCAGTTCCTGTTCCTGACTATACCAAATTGAAGGCGTACACTCTCGATGAACTGCAAAGGTGGCAGCTAATCGTTCAGCGATTCTGGAAGCATTGGGCTACGGAGTATCTGCAGGAAATGCAGAAAGACAACATGAGACATCACCGAACCAACGATATACTCCCCGGCCGATTGGTTATACTACTGGATGAATCCTTACCAACAACCCGATGGCCCCTAGCACGCATCGTTGCAATTCATCCTGGAGAGGACCAGCTCACACGTGTGGTAAAACTACAAACGGTAAAAGGGATCATCACTCGTCCGATCAACAAAATCTGTTTACTGCCGTTAGCGGACGGTGAAACCACATGCTAGTTCCTTTCGCCTTTGTTATGACATTCTGTCATGGGGGGGAGTATGTTTACACAAGAATCACAATAGTGGTATAAACCGACAGTTTGCTGGTTTCGTCAAGTTTCAGCAACTGTCGTATTGTGAGTGCCGGTGGCACTCAGTGGGCACTCAGAGAAAAGGTTATAAAAGGAAAAACAAATAAACAAAATCCCTCTTCTTCGCTTAAAAATCCCGCCCGGTAACTATTGGAAAGAAAATTCAGCATCCGAATTCCGCAAGTTTGTTCAGATGTTTTTGGTCAAAGTTGGAGGAAACTGGAAGTTTGCAACCAAAGATGATGATTTCGATCAAAGTTGATGTTTTTGGTCAAAGTTGGTGGAAACTGGAAGTTTGCAACCAAAGATGATGATTTCGGTCAAAGTTGATGTTTTTGGTCAAAGTTGGTGGAAACTGGAAGTTTGCAACCAAAGATGATGATTTCGGTCAAAGTTGATGTTTTTGGTCAAAGTTGGTGGAAACTGGAAGTTTACAACCAAAGATGATGATTTCGGTCAAAGTAGATGTTTTTGGTCAAAGTTGGTGGAAACTGGAAGTTTGCAACCAAAGATGATGATTTCGGTCAAAGTTGATGTTTTTGGTCAAAGTTGGTGGAAACTGGAAGTTTGCAACCGAAGATGATGATTTCGGTCAAAGTAGATGTTTTTGGTCAAAGTTGGTGGAAACTGGAAGTTTGCAACCAAAGATGATGATTTCGGTCAAAGTTGATGTTTTTGGTCAAAGTTGGTGGAAACAGGAAGTTTGCAACCAAAGATGATGATTTCGGTCAAAGTAGATGTTTTTGGTCAAAGTTGGTGGAAGCTGGAAGTTTGCAACCAAAGATGATGATTTCGGTCAAAGTTGATGTTTTTGGTCAAAGTTGGTGGAAACTGGAAGATTGCAACCAAAGATGATGATTTCGGTCAAAGTAGATGTTTTTGGTCAAAGTTGGTGGAAACTGGAAGTTTGCAACCAAAGATGATGATTTCGGTCAAAGTTGATGTTTTTGGTCAAAATTGGTGGAAACTGGAAGTTTGCAACCAAAGATGATGATTTCGGTCAAAGTTGATGTTTTTGGTCAAAGTTGGTGGAAACTGGAAGTTTGCAACCAAAGATGATGATTTCGGTCAAAGTTGATGTTTTTGGTCAAAGTTGGTGGAAACTGGAAGTTTGCAACCAAAGATGATGATTTCGGTCAAAGTAGATGTTTTTGGTCAAAGTTGGTGGAAACTGGAAGTTTGCAACCAAAGATGATGATTTCGGTCAAAGTTGATGTTTTTGGTCAAAATTGGTGGAAACTCGAAGTTTGCAACCAAAGATGATGATTTCGGTCAAAGTTGATGTTTTTGGTCAAAGTTGGTGGAAACTGGAAGTTTGCAACCAAAGATGATGATTTCGGTCAAAGTAGATGTTTTTGGTCAAAGTTGGTGGAAACTGGAAGTTTGCAACCAAAGATGATGATTTCGGTCAAAGTAGATGTTTTTGGTCAAAGTTGGTGGAAACTGGAAGTTTGCAACCAAAGATGATGATTTCGGTCAAAGTAGATGTTTTTGGTCAAAGTTGGTGGAAACTGGAAGTTTGCAACCAAAGATGATGATTTCGGTCAAAGTAGATGTTTTTGGTCAAAGTTGGTGGAAACTGGAAGTTTGCAACCAAAGATGGTGATTTCGGTCAAAGTTGATGTTTTTGGTCAAAGTTGGTGGAAACTGGAAGTTTGCAACCAAAGATGATGATTTCGGTCAAAGTTGATGTTTTTGGTCAAAGTTGGTGGAAACTGGAAGTTTGCAACCAAAGATGATGATTTCGGTCAAAGTAGATGTTTTTGGTCAAAGTTGGTGGAAACTGGAAGTTTGCAACCAAAGATGGTGATTTCGGTCAAAGTTGATGTTTTTGGTCAAAGTTGGTGGAAACTGGAAGTTTGCAACCAAAGATGATGATTTCGGTCAAAGTTGATGTTTTTGGTCAAAGTTGGTAGAAACTGGAAGTTTGCAACCAAAGATGATGATTTCGGTCAAAATAGATGTTTTTGGTCAAAGTTGGTGGAAACTGGAAGTTTGCAACCAAAGATGATGATTTCGGTCAAAGTTGATGTTTTTGGTCAAAGTTGGTGGAAACTGGAAGTTTGCAACCAAAGATGATGATTTCGGTCAAAGTTGATGTTTTTGGTCAAAGTTGGTGGAAACTGGAAGTTTGCAACCAAAGATGATGATTTCGGTCAAAGTAGATGTTTTTGGTCAAAGTTGGTGGAAACTGGAAGTTTGCAACCAAAGATGGTGATTTCGGTCAAAGTTGATGTTTTTGGTCAAAGTTGGTGGAAACTGGAAGTTTGCAACCAAAGATGATGATTTCGGTCAAAGTTGATGTTTTTGGTCAAAGTTGGTAGAAACTGGAAGTTTGCAACCAAAGATGATGATTTCGGTCAAAATAGATGTTTTTGGTCAAAGTTGGTGGAAACTGGAAGTTTGCAACCAAAGATGATGATTTCGGTCAAAGTTGATGTTTTTGGTCAAAGTTGGTGGAAACTGGAAGTTTGCAACCAAAGATGATGATTTCGGTCAAAGTTGATGTTTTTGGTCAAAGTTGGTGGAAACTCGAAGTTTGCAACCAAAGATGATGATTTCGGTCAAAGTTGATGTTTTTGGTCAAAGTTGGTGGAAACTGGAAGTTTGCAATCAAAGATGATGATTATGGTCAAAGTAGATGTTTTTGGTCAAAGTTGGTGGAAACTGGAAGTTTGCAACCAAAGATGATGATTTCGGTCAAAGTTGATGTTTTTGGTCAAAGTTGGTGGAAACTGGAAGTTTGCAACCAAAGATGATGATTTCGGTCAAAGTTGATGTTTTTGGTCAAAGTTGGTGGAAACTGGAAGTTTGCAACCAAAGATGATGATTTCGGTCAAAGTTGATGTTTTTGGTCAAAGTTGGTGAAAACTTGAAGTTTCCGACCAAAGTTGATGATTTCGGTCAAAGTTGATGTTTTTGGTCAAAGTTGGTAGAATCTTGAAGTTTGCGACCAAAGTTGATGTTTTCGGTCAAAGTTGATGTTTTTGGTCAAAGTTGGTAGAAACTTGAAGTTTGCGACCAAAGTTGATGATTTCGGTCAAAGTTGATGTTTTTTGGTCAAAGTTGGTGAAAACTTGAAGTTTCCGACCAAAGTTGATGTTTTCGGTCAAAGTTGATGTTTTTGGTCAATGTTGGTGGAAACTTGAAGTTTGCGACCAAAGTTGATGTTTTCGGTCAAAGTTGTTGTTTTTGGTCAAAGTTGGTAGAATCTTGAAGTTTGCGACCAAAGTTGATGATTTCGGTCAAAGTTGATGTTTTTGGTCAAAGTTGGTGAAAACTTGAAGTTTCCGACCAAAGTTGATGTTTTCGGTCAAAGTTGATGTTTTTGGTCAAAGTTGGTGGAAACTTGAAGTTTGCGACCAAAGTTGATGTTTTCGGTCAAAGTTGATGTTTTTGGTCAAAGTTGGTAGAAACTCGAAGTTTGCGACCAAAGTTGATGTTTTCGGTCAAAGTTGATGTTTTTGGTCAAAGTTGGTGGAAACTTGAAGTTTGCGACCAAAGTTGATGTTTTCGGTCAAAGTTGATGTTTTTGGTCAAAGTTGGTAGAAACTTGAAGTTTGCGACCAAAGTTGATGATTTCGGTCAAAGTTGATGTTTTTGGTCAAAGTTGGTGAAAACTTGAAGTTTGCGACCAAAGTTGATGATTTCGGTCAAAGTTGATGTTTTTGGTCAAAGTTGGTAGAATCTTGAAGTTTGCGACCAAAGTTGATGATTTCGGTCAAAGTTGATGTTTTTGGTTAAAGTTGGTGGAAACTTGAAGTTTGCGACCAAAGTTGATGATTTCGGTCAAAGTTGATGTTTTTGGTCAAAGTTGGTAGAATCTTGAAGTTTGCGACCAAAGTTGATGTTTTCGGTCAAAGTTGTTGTTTTTGGTCAAAGTTGGTAGAATCTTGAAGTTTGCGACCAAAGTTGATGTTTTCGGTCAAAGTTGATGTTTTTGGTCAATGTTGGTAGAATCTTGAAGTTTGCGACCAAAGTTGATGTTTTCGGTCAAAGTTGATGTTTTGGGTCAATGTTGGTGGAAACTTGAAGTTTGCGACCAAAGTTGATGATTTCGGTCAAAGTTGATGTTTTTGGTCAAAGTTGGTAGAATCTTGACGTTTGCGACCAAGGTTGATGTTTTCGGTCAAAGTTGATGTTTTTGGTCAAAGTTGGTGGAAACTTGAAGTTTGCGACCGAAGTTGATGTTTTCGGTCAATTTTGATGTTTTTGGTCAAAGTTGGTAGAAACTTGAAGTTTGCGACCAAAGTTGATGTTTTCGGTCAAAGTTGATGTTTTTGGTCAAAGTTGGTGGAAACTTGAAGTTTGCGACCAAAGTTGATGTTTTCGGTCAAAGTTGATGTTTTTGGTCAAAGTTGGTAGAATCTTAAAGTTTGCGACCAAAGTTGATGTTTTCGGTCAATGTTGATGTTTTTGGTCAAAGTTGGTGGAAACTCGAAGTTTGCGACCAAAGTTGATGTTTTCGGTCAAAGTTGATGTTTTTGGTCAAAGTTGGTGGAAACTTGAAGTTTGCCACCAAAGTTGATGTTTTCGGTCAAAGTTGATGTTTTTGGTCAAATTAGGTAGAAACTTGAAGTTTGCGACCAAAGTTGATGTTTTCGGTCAATGTTGATGTTTTTGGTCAAAGTTGGTAGAAACTCGAAGTTTGCGACCAAAGTTGATGTTTTCGATCAAAGTTGATGTTTTTGGTCAAAGTTGGTGGAAACTTGAAGTTTGCGACCAAAGTTGATGTGTTCGGTCAAAGTTGATGTTTTTGGTCAAATTAGGTAGAAACTCGAAGTTTGCGACCAAAGTTGATGTTTTCGGTCAATGTTGATGTTTTTGGTCAAAGTTGGTGGAAACTCGAATTTTGCCACCAAAGTTGATGATTTCGGTCAAAGTTGATGTTTTTGGTCAAATTAGGTAGAAACTTGAAGTTTGCGACCAAAGTTGATGTTTTCGGTCAAAGTTGATGTTTTTGGTCAAATTAGGTAGAAACTTGAAGTTTGCGACCAAAGTTGATGTTTTCGGTCAAAGTTGATGTTTTTGGTCAATGTTGGTGGAAACTTGAAGTTTGCGACCAAAGTTGATGTTTTCGGTCAAAGTTGATGTTTTTGGTCAAATTAGGTAGAAACTTGAAGTTTGCGAAAAAAGTTGATGTTTTCGGTCAAAGTTGATGTTTTTGGTCAAATAAGGTAGAAACTTGAAGTTTGCGACCAAAGTTGATGTTTTCGGTCAAAGTTGATGTTTTTGGTCAAAGTTGGTGGAAACTTGAAATTTGCGACCAAAGTTGATGTTTTTGGTCAAAGTTGATGTTTTTGGTCAAAGTTGGTAGAAACTTGAATTTTGCGACCAAAGTTGATGTTTTCGGTCAAAGTTGATGTTTTTGGTAAAAGTTGGTGGAATCTTGAAGTTTGCGACCAAAGTTGATGTTTTCGGTCAAAGTTGTTGTTTTTGGTCAATGTTGGTGGAAACTTGAAGTTTGCGACCAAAGTTGATTTTTTCGGTCAATGTTGATGTTTTTGGTCAAAGTTGGTAGAAACTCGAAGTTTGCGACCAAAGTTGATGTTTTCGGTCAAAGTTGATGTTTTTGGTCAAAGTTGGAAGAAACTCGAAGTTTGCGACCAAAGTTGATGATTTCGGTCAATGTTGATGTTTTTGGTCAAAGTTGGTGGAAACTCGAAGTTTGCGACCAAAGTTGATGTTTTCGGTCAAAGTTGATGTTTTTGGTCAATGTTGGTGGAAACTTGAAGTTTGCGACCAAAGTTGATGTTTTCGGTCAAAGTTGATGTTTTTGGTCAAATTAGGTGGAAACTTGAAGTTTGCGAAAAAAGTTGATGTTTTCGGTCAAAGTTGATGTTTTTGGTCAAAGTTGGTGGAATCTTGAAGTTTGCGACCAAAGTTGATGTTTTCGGTCAAAGTTGTTGTTTTTGGTCAATGTTGGTGGAAACTTGAAGTTTGCAACCAAAGTTGATGTTTTCGGTCAAAGTTGATGTTTTTGGTAAAAGTAGGTGGAATCTTGAAATTTGCGACCAAAGTTGATGATTTCGGTCAAAGTTGATGTTTTTGGTCAAAGTTGGTAGAATCTCGAAGTTTGCGACCAAAGTTGATGTTTTCGGTCAATGTTGATGTTTTTGGTCAAAGTTGGTAGAAACTCGAAGTTTGCGACCAAAGTTGATGTTTTCGGTCAAAGTTGATGTTTTTGGTCAAAGTTGGAAGAAACTCGAAGTTTGCGACCAAAGTTGATGATTTCGGTCAAAGTTGATGTTGTCGGTCAAAGTTGGTGGAAACTTGAAGTTTGCGACCTAAGTTGATGTTTTTGGTCAAAGTTGTTGTTTTTGGTCAAAGTTGGTAGAATCTCGAAGTTTGCGACCAAAGTTGATGTTTTCGGTCAAAGTTGATGTTTTTGGTCAAAGTTGGTGGAAACTTGAAGTTTGCGACCAAAGTTGATGTTTTCGGTCAATGTTGATGTTTTTGGTCAAAGTTGGTAGAAACTCGAAGTTTGCGACCAAAGTTGATGTTTTCGGTCAAAGTTGATGTTTTTGGTAAAAGTTGGTAGAAACTTGAAGTTTGCGACCAAAGTTGATGTTTTCGGTCAAAGTTGATGTTTTTGGTCAAATTAGGTAGAAACTTGAAGTTTGCGACTAAAGTTGATGTTTTCGGTCAAAGTTGATGTTTTCGGTCAAAGTTGATGTTTTTGGTCAAAGTTGGTAGGATCTTGAAGTTTGCGACCAAAGTTGATGATTTCGGTCAAAGTTGATGTTGTCGGTCAAAGTTGGTGGAAACTTGAAGTTTGCGACCTAAGTTGATGATTTCGGTCAAAGTTGTTGTTTTTGGTCAAAGTTGGTAGAATCTCGAAGTTTGCGACCAAAGTTGATGTTTTCGGTCAAAGTTGATGTTTTTGGTCAAAGTTGGTGGAAACTTGAAGTTTGCGACCAAAGTTGATGTTTTCGGTCAATGTTGATGTTTTTGGTCAAAGTTGGTAGAAACTCGAAGTTTGCGACCAAAGTTGATGTTTTCGGTCAAAGTTGATGTTTTTGGTCAAAGTTGGTGGAATCTTGAAGTTTGCGACCAAAGTTGATGTTTTCGGTCAAAGTTGTTGTTTTTGGTCAATGTTGGTGGAAACTTGAAGTTTGCAACCAAAGTTGATGTTTTCGGTCAAAGTTGATGTTTTTGGTAAAAGTAGGTGGAATCTTGAAATTTGCGACCAAAGTTGATGATTTCGGTCAAAGTTGATGTTTTTGGTCAAAGTTGGTAGAATCTCGAAGTTTGCGACCAAAGTTGATGTTTTCGCTCAATGTTGATGTTTTTGGTCAAAGTTGGTAGAAACTCGAAGTTTGCGACCAAAGTTGATGTTTTCGGTCAAAGTTGTTGTTTTTGGTCAAAGTTGGTGGAAACTCGAAGTTTGCGACCAAAGTTGATGTTTTCGGTCAAAGTTGATGTTTTTGGTCAAAGTTGGTGGAAACTTGAAGTTTGCGACCAAAGTTGATGATTTCGGTCAAAGTTGTTGTTTTTGGTCAAAGTTGGTAGAATCTCGAAGTTTGCGACCAAAGTTGATGTTTTCGGTCAAAGTTGATGTTTTTGGTCAAAGTTGGTGGAAACTTGAAGTTTGCGACCAAAGTTGATGTTTTCGGTCAATGTTGATGTTTTTGGTCAAAGTTGGTAGAAACTCGAAGTTTGCGACCAAAGTTGATGTTTTCGGTCAAAGTTGATGTTTTTGGTAAAAGTTGGTAGAAACTTGAAGTTTGCGACCAAAGTTGATGTTTTCGGTCAAAGTTGATGTTTTTGGTCAAAGTTGGTGGAAACTTGAAGTTTGCGACCAAAGTTGATGATTTCGGTCAAAGTTGATGTTTTTGGTCAAAGTTGGTGGAATCTTGAAATTTGCGACAAAAGTTGATGTTTTCGGTCAAAGTTGATGTTTTTGGTCAAAGTTGGTGGAAACTTGAAGTTTGCGACCAAAGTTGATGTTTTCGGTCAATGTTGATGTTTTTGGTCAAAGTTGGTGGAAACTTGAAGTTTGCGACCAAAGTTGATGTTTTCGGTCAAAGTTGATGTTTTTGGTCAATGTTGGTGGAATCTTGAAGTTTGCGACCAAAGTTGATGTTTTCGGTCAAAGTTGATGTTTTTGGTCAATGTTGGTGGAAACTTGAAGTTTGCGACCAAAGTTGATGTTTTCGGTCAAAGTTGATGTTTTTGGTCAAAGTTGGTGGAAACTTGAAGTTTGCGACCAAAGTTGATGTTTTCGGTCAATGTTGATGTTTTTGGTCAATGTTGGTGGAAACTTGAAGTTTGCGACCAAAGTTGATGTTTTCGGTCAAAGTTGATGTTTTTGGTCAATGTTGGTGGAAACTTGAAGTTTGCGACCAAAGTTGATGTTTTCGGTCAAAGTTGAGGTTTTTGGTCAAAGTTGGTAGAAACTGGAAGTTTGCGACCAAAGTTTATGTTTTCGGTCAAAGTTGATGTTTTTGGTCAATGTTGGTGGAAACTTGAAGTTTGCGACCAAAGTCGATGTTTTCGGTCAAAGTTAATGTTTTTGGTCAACGTTGGTAGGAACTCGAAGTTTGTGACCAAAGTTGATGTTTTCGGTCAAAGTTGATGTTTTTGGTCAAAGTTTGTAGAAACTCGAAGTTTGCGACCAAAGTTTATGTTTTCGGTCAAAGTTGAGGTTTTTGGTCAAAGTTGGTAGAAACTCGAAGTTTGCGACCAAAGTTTATGTTTTCGGTCAAAGTTGATGTTTTTGGTCAATGTTGGTAGAAACTTGAAGTTTGCGACCAAAGTTGATGTTTTCGGTCAAAGTTGATGTTTTTGGTCAATGTTGGTGGAAACTTGAAGTTTGCGACCAAAGTTGATGATTTCGGTCAAAGTTGATGTTTTCGGTCAAAGTTGATGTTTTTGGTCAAAGTTGGTAGAAACTTGAAGTTTGCGACCAAAGTTGATGATTTCGGTCAAAATTGATGTTTTTGGTCAAAGTTGGTGGAAACTTGAAGTTTGCGACCAAAGTTGATGTTTTCGGTCAAAGTTGATGTTTTTGGTCAATGTTGGTGGAAACTTGAAGTTTGCGACCAAAGTTGATGTTTTCGGTCAAAGTTGATGTTTTTGGTCAATGTTGGTGGAAACTTGAAGTTTGCGACCAAAGTTGATGTTTTCGGTCAAGGTTGATGTTTTTGGTCAAAGTTGGTGGAAACTTGAAGTTTGCGACCTAAGTTGATGTTTTCGGTCAAAGTTGATGTTTTTGGTCAAAGTTGGTGGAAACTCGAAGTTTGCGACCAAAGTTGATGTTTTCGGTCAAAGTTGAGGTTTTTGGTGAAAGTTGGTAGAAACTGGAAGTTTGCGACCAAAGTTGATGTTTTCGGTCAAAGTTGATGTTTTTGTCAAAGTTGGTAGAAACTCGAAGTTTGCGACAAAAGTTGATGTTTTCGGTCAAAGTTGAGGTTTTTGGTCAAAGTTGGTAGAAACTGGAAGTTTGCGACCAAAGTTGATGTTTTCGGTCAAAGTTGATGTTTTTGGTCAAAGTTTGTAGAAACTCGAAGTTTGCGACCAAAGTTGATGTTTTCGGTCAAAGTTGAGGTTTTTGGTCAAAGTTGGTAGAAACTCGAAGTTTGCAACCAAAGTTGATGTTTTCGGTCAAAGTTGAGGTTTTTGGTCAAAGTTGGTAGAAACTGGAAGTTTGCGACCAAAGTTGATGTTTTCGGTCAAAGTTAATGTTTTTGGTCAATGTTGGTGGAAACTTGAAGTTTGCGACCAAAGTTGATGTTTTCGGTCAAAGTTGATGTTTTTGTTCAATGTTGGTGGAAACTTGAAGTTTGCGACCAAAGTTGATGTTTTCGGTCAAAGTTGATGTTTTTGGTCAATGTTGGTGGAAACTTGAAGTTTGCGACCAAAGTTGATGTTTTCGGTCAAGGTTGATGTTTTTGGTCAAAGTTGGTGGAAACTTGAAGTTTGCGACCAAAGTTGATGTTTTCGGTCAAAGTTGATGTTTTTGGTCAAAGTTGGTGGAAACTCGAAATTGCGACCAAAGTTGATGTTTTCGGTCAAAGTTGAGGTTTTTGGTCAAAGTTTGTAGAAACTGGAAGTTTGCGACCAAAGTTGATGTTTTCGGTCAAAGTTGATGTTTTTGTCAAAGTTGGTAGAAACTCGAAGTTTGCAACCAAAGTTGATGTTTTCGGTCAAAGTTGAGGTTTTTGGTCAAAGTTTGTAGAAACTCGAAGTTTGCGACCAAAGTTGATGTTTTCGGTCAAAGTTGATGTTGTTGGTCAAAGTTGGTGGAAACTTGAAGTTTGCGACCAAAGTTGATGATTTCGGTCAAAGTTGATGTTTTTGGTCAAAGTTGGTGGAATCTTGAAGTTTGCGACAAAAGTTGATGTTTTCGGTCAAAGTTGATGTTTTTGGTCAAAGTTTGTAGAAACTCGAAGTTTGCGACCAAAGTTGATGTTTTCGGTCAAAGTTGATGTCTTTGGTCAAAGTTGGTAGAAACTCGAAGTTTGCAACCAAAGTTGATGTTTTCGGTCAAAGTTGAGGTTTTTGGTCAAAGTTGGTAGAAACTGGAAGTTTGCGACCAAAGTTGATGTTTTTGGTCAAAGTTGATGTTTTTGGTCAATGTTGGTGGAAACTTGAAGTTTGCGACCAAAGTTGATGTTTTCGGTCAAAGTTGAGGTTTTTGATCAAAGTTGGTGGAAACTTGAAGTTTGCGACCAAAGTTGATGTTTTCGGTCAAAGTTGAGGTTTTTGGTCAAAGTTGGTAGAAACTGGAAGTTTGCGACCAAAGTTGATGTTTTCGGTCAAAGTTGATGTTTTTGGTCAATGTTGGTGGAAACTTGAAGTTTGCGACCAAAGTTGATGTTTTCGGTCAAAGTTTTGTTTTTGGTCAATGTTGGTGGAAACTTGAAGTTTGCGACCAAAGTTGATGTTTTCGGTCAAAGTTGATGTTTTTGGTCAATGTTGGTGGAATCTTGAAGTTTGCGACCAAAGTTGATGTTTTCGGTCAAAGTTGATGTTTTTGGTCAATGTTGGTGGAAACTTGAAGTTTGCGACCAAAGTTGATGTTTTCGGTCAAAGTTGATGTTTTTGGTCAAAGTTGGTGGAAACTTGAAGTTTGCGACCAAAGTTGATGTTTTCGGTCAATGTTGATGTTTTTGGTCAATGTTGGTAGAAACTGGAAGTTTGCAACCAAAGATGGTGATTTCGGTCAAAGTAGATGTTTTTGGTCAAAGTTGATGGAAACTGGAAGTTTGCAACCAAAGATGATGATTTCGGTCAAAGTAGATGTTTTTGGTCAAAGTTGGTGGAAACTTGAAGTTTGCAACCAAAGATGATGATTTCGGTCAAAGTAGATGTTTTTGGTCAAAGTTGGTGGAAACTGGAAGTTTACAACCAAAGATGATGATTTCGGTCAAAGTTGATGTTGTTGGTCAAAGTTGGTGGAAACTGGAAGTTTGCAACCAAAGATGATGATTTCGGTCAATGTTGATGTTTTTGGTCAAAGTTGGTAGAAACTGGAAGTTTGCGACCAAAGTTTATGTTTTCGGTCAAAGTTGATGTTTTTGGTCAATGTTGGTGGAAACTTGAAGTTTGCGACCAAAGTTGATGTTTTCGGTCAATGTTGGTGGAAACTTGAAGTTTGCGACCAAAGTTGATGTTTTCGGTCAAAGTTGATGTTTTTGGTCAATGTTGGTGGAAACTTGAAGTTTGCGACCAAAGTTGATGTTTTCGGTCAAAGTTGATGTTTTTGGTCAATGTTGGTGGAAACTTCAAGTTTGCGACAAAAGTTGATGTTTTCGGTCAAAGTTTATGTTTTTGGTCAATGTTGGTAGAAACTTGAAGTTTGCGACCAAAGTTGATGTTTTCGGTCAAAGTTGATGTTTTTGGTCAATGTAGGTTGAAACTTGAAGTTTGCGACCAAAGTTGATGTTTTCGGTCAAAGTTGATGTTTTTGGTCAAAGTTGGTAGAATCTTGAAGTTTGCGACCAAAGTTGATGATTTCGGTCAAAGTTGATGTTTTTGGTCAATGTTGGTGGAAACTTGAAGTTTGCGACCAAAGTTGATGTTTTCGGTCAAAGTTGATGTTTTTGGTCAAAGTTGGTGGAAACTCGAAGTTTGCGACCAAAGTTGATGTTTTCGGTCAAAGTTGTTTTTGGTCAATGTTGGTGGAAACTTGAAGTTTGCGACCAAAGTTGATGTTTTCGGTCAAAGTTGTTTTTGGTCAATGTTGGTGGAAACTTGAAGTTTGCGACCAAAATTGATGATTTCGGTCAAAGTTGATGTTTTTGGTCAATGTTGGTGGAAACTTGAAGTTTGCGACCAAAGTTGATGTTTTCGGTCAAAGTTGATGTTTTTGGTCAATGTTGGTGGAAACTTGAAGTTTGCGACCAAAGTTGATGTTTTCGGTCAAAGTTGATGTGTTTGGTCAATGTTGGTGGAAACTTGAAGTTTGCGACCAAAGTTGATGTTTTCGGTCAAAGTTGATGTTTTTGGTCAATGTTGGTGGAAACTTAAGTTTGCGACCAAAGTTGATGTTTTCGGTCAAAGTTGATGTTTTTGGTCAATGTTGGTGGAAACTTGAAGTTTGCGACCAAAGTTGATGTTTTCGGTCAAAGTTGATGTTTTTGGTCAATGTTGGTGGAAACTTGAAGTTTGCGACCAAAGTTGATGTTTTCGGTCAAAGTTGATGTTTTTGGTCAATGTTGGTAGAAACTTGAAGTTTGCGACCAAAGTTGATGTTTTCGGTCAAAGTTGTTGTTTTTGGTCAATGTTGGTTGAAACTTGAAGTTTACAACCAAAGTTGATGTTTTCGGTCAAAGTTGATGTTTTTGGTCAATGTTGGTGGAAACTTAAGTTTGCGACCAAAGTTGATGTTTTCGGTCAAAGTTGATGTTTTTGGTCAATGTTGGTGGAAACTTGAAGTTTGCGACCAAAGTTGATGTTTTCGGTCAAAGTTGATGTTTTTGGTCAATGTTGGTAGAAACTTGAAGTTTGCGACCAAAGTTGATGTTTTCGGTCAAAGTTGATGTTTTTGGTCAAAGTTAGTGGAAACTTGAAGTTTGCGACCAAAGTTGATGTTTTCGGTCAAAGTTGATGTTTTTGGTCAAAGTTAGTGGAAACTTGAAGTTTGCGACCAAAGTTGATGTTTTCGGTCAAAGTTGATGTTTTTGGTCAAAGTTGGTGGAAACTTGAAGTTTGCGACCAAAGTTGATGTTTTCGGTCAAAGTTGATGTTTGTGGTCTAAGTTGGTGTAAACTTGAAGTTTGCGACCAAAGTTGATGTTTTCGGTCAATGTTGATGTTTTTGGTCAAAGTTGGTGGAAACTTGAAGTTTGCGACCAAAGTTGATGTTTTCGGTCAAAGTTGATGTTTGTGGTCTAAGTTGGTGGAAACTTGAAGTTTGCGACCAAAGTTGATGTTTTCGGTTAATGTTGATGTTTTTGGTCAAAGTTGGTGGAAACTTGAAGTTTGCGACCAAAGTTGATGTTTTCGGTCAATGTTGATGTTTTTGGTCAAAGTTGGTGGAAACTTGAAGTTTGCGACCAAAGTTGATGTTTTCGGTCAAAGTTGATGTTTTTGGTCAAAGTTAGTGGAAACTTGAAGTTTGCGACCAAAGTTGATGTTTTCGGTCAAAGTTGATGTTTGTGGTCAAAGTTGGTGGAAACTCGAAGTTTGCGACCAAAGTTTATGTTTTCGGTCAAAGTTGATGTTTTTGGTCAAAGTTGGTGGAAACTTGAAGTTTGCGACCAAAGTTGATGTTTTCGGTCAATGTTGATGTTTTTGGTCAAAGTTAGTGGAAACTTGAAGTTTGCGACCAAAGTTGATGTTTTCGGTCAAAGTTGATGTTTTTGGTCAAAGTTGGTGGAAACTCGAAGTTTGCGACTAAAGTTGATGTTTTCGGTCAAAGTTGATGTTTTTGGTCAAAGTTGGTGGAAACTCGAAATTTGCGACCAAAGTTGATGTTTTCGGTCAAAGTTGATGTTTTTGGTCAAAGTTGGTGGAAACTCGAAGTTTGCGACCAAAGTTTATGTTTTCGGTCAAAGTTGATGTTTTTGGTCAAAGTTGGTGGAAACTTGAAGTTTGCGACCAAAGTTGATGTTTTCGGTCAATGTTGATGTTTTTGGTCAAAGTTAGTGGAAACTTGAAGTTTGCGACCAAAGTTGATGTTTTCGGTCAAAGTTGATGTTTTTGGTCAAAGTTGGTGGAAACTCGAAGTTTGCGACTAAAGTTGATGTTTTCGGTCAAAGTTGATGTTTTTGGTCAAAGTTGGTGGAAACTCGAAATTTGCGACCAAAGTTGATGTTTTCGGTCAAAGTTGATGTTTTTGGTCAAAGTTAGTGGAAACTTGAAGTTTGCGACTAAAGTTGATGTTTTCGGTCAAAGTTGATGTTTTTGGTCAAAGTTGGTGGAAACTCGAAATTTGCGACCAAAGTTGATGTTTTCGGTCAAAGTTGATGTTTTTGGTCAAAGTTAGTGGAAACTTGAAGTTTGCGACCAAAGTTGATGTTTTCGGTCAAAGTTGATGTTTGCGGTCTAAGTTGGTGGAAACTTGAAGTTTGCGACCAAAGTTGATGTTTTCGGTCAAAGTTGATGTTTTTGGTCAAAGTTGGTGGAAACTTGAAGTTTGCGACCAAAGTTGCTGTTTTCGGTCAATGTTGATGTTTTTGGTCAAAGTTGGTGGAAACTCGAAGTTTGCGACCAAAGTTGATGTTTTCGGTCAAAGTTGATGTTTTTGGTCAAAGTTGGTGGAAACTCGAAGTTTGCGACCAAAGTTGATGTTTTCGGTCAAAGTTGATGTTTTTGGTCAAAAATGGTGGGAACTTGAAGTTTGCGACCAAAGTTGATGTTTTCGGTCAAAGTTGATGTTTTTGGTCAAAGTTGGTGGAAACTTGAAGTTTGCGACCAAAGTTGATGTTTTCGGTCAAAGTTGATGTTTTTGGTCAAAGTTGGTGGAAACTTGAAGTTTGCGACCAAAGTTGATGTTTTCGGTCAATGTTGATGTTTTTGGTCAAAGTTAGTGGAAACTTGAAGTTTGCGACCAAAGTTGATGTTTTCGGTCAAAGTTGATGTTTTTGGTCAAAGTTGGTGGAAACTTGAAGTTTGCGACCAAAGTTGATGTTTTCGGTCAATGTTGATGTTTTTGGTCAAAGTTGGTGGAAACTTGAAGTTTGCGAACAAAGTTGATGTTTTCGGTCAATGTTGATGTTTTTGGTCAAAGTTAGTGGAAACTTGAAGTTTGCGACCAAAGTTGATGTTTTCGGTCAAAGTTGATGTTTTTGGTCAAAGTTGGTGGAAACTCGAAGTTTGCGACCAAAGTTGATGTTTTCGGTCAAAGTTGATGTTTTTGGTCAAAGTTGGTGGAAACTTGAAGTTTGCGACCAAAGTTGATGTTTTCGGTCAATGTTGATGTTTTTGGTCAAAGTTGGTGGAAACTTGAAGTTTACGACCAAAGTTTATGTTTTCGGTCAAAGTTGATGTTTTTGGTCAAAGTTGGTGGAAACTTGAAGTTTGCGACCAAAGTTGATGTTTTCGGTCAAAGTTGATGTTTGTGGTCTAAGTTGGTGGAAACTTGAAGTTTGCGACCAAAGTTGATGTTTTCGGTCAATGTTGATGTTTTTGGTCAAAGTTGGTGGAAACTTGAAGTTTGCGAACAAAGTTGATGTTTTCGGTCAATGTTGATGTTTTTGGTCAAAGTTAGTGGAAACTTGAAGTTTGCGACCAAAGTTGATCTTTTCGGTCAAAGTTGATGTTTTTGGTCAAAGTTGGTAGAAACTCGAAGTTTACGACCAAAGTTGATGTTTTCGGTCAAAGTTGATGTTTTTGGTCAAAGTTGGTGGAAACTTGAAGTTTGCGACCAAAGTTGATGTTTTCGGTCAATGTTGATGTTTTTGGTCAAAGTTGGTGGAAACTTGAAGTTTGCGAACAAAGTTGATGTTTTCGGTCAATGTTGATGTTTTTGGTCAAAGTTGGTGGAAACTCGAAGTTTGCGACCAAAGTTGATGTTTTCGGTCAAAGTTGATGTTTTTGGTCAAAGTTAGTGGAAACTTGAAGTTTGCGACCAAAGTTGATGTTTTCGGTCAAAGTTGATGTTTTTGGTCAAAGTTGGTGGAAACTTGAAGTTTGCGACCAAAGTTGATGTTTTCGGTCAATGTTGATGTTTTTGGTCAAAGTTGGTGGAAACTTGAAGTTTGCGACCAAAGTTGATGTTTTCGGTCAAAGTTGATGTTTTTGGTCAAAGTTGGTGGAAACTTGAAGTTTGCGACCAAAGTTGATGTTTTCGGTCAATGTTGATGTTTTTGGTCAAAGTTGGTGGAAACTTGAAGTTTGCGAACAAAGTTGATGTTTTCGGTCAATGTTGATGTTTTTGGTCAAAGTTGGTGGAAACTCGAAGTTTGCGACCAAAGTTGATGTTTTCGGTCAAAGTTGATGTTTTTGGTCAAAGTTAGTGGAAACTTGAAGTTTGCGACCAAAGTTGATGTTTTCGGTCAAAGTTGATGTTTTTGGTCAAAGTTGGTGGAAACTTGAAGTTTGCGACCAAAGTTGATGTTTTCGGTCAATGTTGATGTTTTTGGTCAAAGTTGGTGGAAACTTGAAGTTTGCGACCAAAGTTGATGTTTTCGGTCAATGTTGATGTTTTTGGTCAAAGTTGGTGGAAACTTGAAGTTTGCGAACAAAGTTGATGTTTTCGGTCAATGTTGATGTTTTTGGTCAAAGTTGGTGGAAACTCGAAGTTTGCGACCAAAGTGGATGATTTCGGTCAATGTTGATGTTTTTGGTCAAAGTTGGTGGAAACTCGAAGTTTGCGACCAAAGTTGATGTTTTCGGTCAAAGTTGATGTTTTTGGTCAAAGTTGGTGGAAACTCGAAGTTTGCGACCAAAGTTGATGTTTTCGGTCAAAGTTGATGTTTTTGGTCAAAGTTAGTGGAAACTTGAAGTTTGCGACCAAAGTTGATGATTTCGGTCAAAGTTGATGTTTTTGGTCAAAGTTGGTGGAAACTTGAAGTTTGCGACCAAAGTTGATGTTTTCGGTCAATGTTGATGTTTTTGGTCAAAGTTGGTAGAAACTTGAAGTTTGCGACCAAAGTTGATGATTTCAGTCAAAGTTGATGTTTTTGGTCAAAGTTAGTGGAAACTTGAAGTTTGCGACCAAAGTTGATGTTTTCGGTCAATGTTGATGTTTTTGGTCAAAGTTGGTGGAAACTCGAAGTTTGCGAAAAAAGTTGATGTTTTCGGTCAATGTTGATGTTTTTGGTCAAAGTTGGTGGAATCTTGAAGTTTGCGACCAAAGTTGATGTTTTCGGTCGAAGTTGATGTTTTTGGTCAAAGTTAGTAGAATCTTGAAGTTTGCGACCAAAGTTGATGTTTTCGGTCAAAGTTGATGTTTTTGGTCAAAGTTGGTGGAAACTTGAAGTTTGCGACCAAAGTTGATGTTTTCGGTCAATGTTGATGTTTTTGGTGAAAGTTGATGGAAACTTGAAGTTTGCGACCAAAGTTGATGTTTTCGGTCAAAGTTGTTGTTTTTGGTCTAAGTTGGTGGAAACTTGAAGTTTGCGACCAAAGTTGATGTTTTCGGTTAAAGTTGATGTTTTTGGTCAAAGTTGGTGGAAACTTGAAGTTTGCGACCAAAGTTGATGTTTTCGGTCAAAGTTGATGTTTTTGGTCAATGTTGGTGGAAACTTGAAGTTTGCGACCAAAGTTGATGTTTTCGGTCAAAGTTGATGTTTTTGGTCAAAGTTAGTAGAATCTTGAAGTTTGCGACCAAAGTTGATGTTTTCGGTCAATGTTGATGTTTTTGGTCAAAGTTGGTGGAAACTTGAAGTTTGCGACCAAAGTTGATGTTTTCG
>NW_026045165.1:109509-137803 GCF_943734845.2 Anopheles funestus
GTGGAAACTTGAAGTTTACAACCAAAGTTGATGTTTTTGGTCAATGTTGGTGGAAACTTGAAGTTTGCGACCAAAGTTGATGTTTTCGGTCAAAGTTGATGTTTTTGGTCAATGTTGGTGGAAACTTGAAGTTTACAACCAAAGTTGATGTTTTCGGTCAAAGTTGTTGTTTTTGGTCAATGTTGGTGGAAACTTGAAGTTTGCGACCAAAGTTGATGTTTTCGGTCAAAGTTGTTGTTTTTTGTCAATGTTGGTGGAAACTTGAAGTTTGCGACCAAAGTTGATGTTTTCGGTCAAAGTTGATGTTTTTGGTTAATGTTGGTGGAAACTTGAAGTTTGCGACCAAAGTTGATGTTTTCGGTTAAAGTTGTTGTGTTTGGTCAAAGTTGGTGGAAACTTGAAGTTTACGACCAAAGTTGATGTTTTCGGTCAAAGTTGATGTTTTTGGTCAATGTTGGTGGAAACTTGAAGTTTACAACCAAAGTTGATGTTTTCAGTCAAAGTTGATGTTTTTGATCAATGTCGGTGGAACTTGAAGTTTACAACCAAAGTTGATGTTTTCGGTCAAAGTTGATGTTTTTGGTCAATGTTGGTGGAAACTTGAAGTTTGCGACTAAAGTTGATGTTTTCGGTCAAAGTTGATGTTTTTGGTCAATGTTGGTGGAAACTTGAAGTTTGCGACCAAAGTTGATGTTTTCGGTCAAAGTTGTTGTTTTTGGTCTAAGTTATCGGAAACTTGAAGTTTGCGACCAAAGTTGATGTTTTCGGTCAAAGTTGATGTTTTTGGTCAATGTTGGTGGAAACTTGAAGTTTGCGACCAAAGTTGATGTTTTCGGTCAAAGTTGATGTTTTTGGTCAATGTTGGTGGAAACTTGAAGTTTGCGACCAAAGTTGATGTTTTCGGTCAAAGTTGTTGTTTTTGGTCTAAGTTGGCGGAAACTTGAAGTTTGCGACCAAAGTTGATGTTTTCGGTCAAAGTTGATGTTTTTGGTAAATGTTGGTGGAAACTTGAAGTTTGCGACCAAAGTTGATGTTTTCGGTCAAATTTGATGTTTTTGGTCTAAGTTGGCGGAAACTTGAAGTTTGCGACCAAAGTTGATGTTTTCGGTCAAAGTTGATGTTTTTGGTCAATGTTGGTGGAAACTTGAAGTTTGCGACCAAAGTTGATGTTTTCGGTCAAAGTTGTTGTTTTTGGTCTAAGTTGGCGGAAACTTGAAGTTTGCGACTAAAGTTGATGTTTTCGGTCAAAGTTGATGTGTTTGGTCAATGTTGGTGGAAACTTGAAGTTTGCGACCAAAGTTGATGTTTTCGTCGAAAGTTGATGTTTTTGGTCAATGTTGGTGGAAACTTGAAGTTTGCGACCAAAGTTGATGTTTTCGGTCAAAGTTTGATGTTTTTGGTCAATGTTGGTGGAAACTTGAAGTTTGCCATCAAATTTGATGTTTTCGGTCAAAGTTGATGTTTTTGGTCAATGTTGGTGGAAACTTGAAGTTTGCGACCAAAGTTGATGTTTTCGGTCAAAGTTGTTGTTTTTGGTCAATGTTGGTGGAAACTTGAAGTTTGCCACCAAATTTGATGTTTTCGGTGAAAGTTGATGTTTTTGGTCAATGTTGGTAGAAACTTGAAGTTTGCGACCAAAGTTGATGTTTTCGGTCGAAGTTGATGTTTTTGGTCAATGTTGGTGGAAACTTGAAGTTTACAACCAAAGTTGATGTTTTTGGTCAATGTTGGTGGAAACTTGAAGTTTGCGACCAAAGTTGATGTTTTCGGTCAAAGTTGATGTTTTTGGTCAATGTTGGTGGAAACTTGAAGTTTACAACCAAAGTTGATGTTTTCAGTCAAAGTTGATGTTTTTGATCAATGTCGGTGGAAACTTGAAGTTTACAACCAAAGTTGATGTTTTCGGTCAAAGTTGATGTTTTTGGTCAATGTTGGTGGAAACTTGAAGTTTGCGACCAAAGTTGATGTTTTCGGTCAAAGTTGTTGTTTTTGGTCAATGTTGGTGGAAACTTGAAGTTTGCGACCAAAGTTGATGTTTTTGGTCAAAGTTGATGTTTTTGGTCAATGTTGGTGGAAACTTGAAGTTTGCGACCAAAGTTGATGTTTTCGGTCAAAGTTGATGTTTTTGGTCAATGTTGGTGGAAACTTGAAGTTTGCCACCAAATTTGATGTTTTCGGTCAATGTTGGTGGAAACTTGAAGTTTGCGACCAAAGTTGATGTTTTCGGTCAAAGTTGATGTTTTTGGTCAATGTTGGTGGAAACTTGAAGTTCACAACCAAAGTTGATGTTTTCGGTCAAAGTTGATGTTTTTGGTCAATGTTGGTGGAAACTTGAAGGTTGCGACCAAAGTTGATGTTTTCGGTCAAAGTTGTTGTTTTTGGTCAATGTTGGTGGAAACTTGAAGGTTGCGACCAAAGTTGATGTTTTCGGTCAAAGTTGTTGTTTTTGGTCAATGTTGGTGGAAACTTGAAGTTTGCGAACAAAGTTGATGTTTTCGGTCAAAGTTGATGTTTTTGGTCAATGTTGGTGGAAACTTGAAGTTTGCCACCAAATTTGATGTTTTCGGTCAAAGTTGATGTTTTTGGTCAATGTTGGTGGAAACTTGAAGTTTGCGACCAAAGTTGATGTTTTCGGTCAAAGTTGATGTTTTTGGTCAATGTTGGTGGAAACTTGAAGTTTGCGACCAAAGTTGATGTTTTCGGTCAAAGTTGTTGTTTTGGTCAATGTTGGTGGAAACTTGAAGTTTGTCACCAAAGTTGATGTTTTCGGTCAAAGTTGATGTTTTTGGTCAATGTTGGTGGAAACTTGAAGTTTGCGACCAAAGTTGATGTTTTCGGTCAAAGTTGTTGTTTTTGGTCAATGTTGGTGGAAACTTGAAGTTTGCGACCAAAGTTGATGTTTTCGGTCAAAGTTGATGTTTTTGGTCAATGTTGGTGGAAACTTGAAGATTGCGACCAAAGTTGATGTTTTCGGTCAAAGTTGATGTTTTTGGTCAATGTTGGTGGAAACTTGAAGTTTGCGACCAAAGTTGATGTTTTCGGTCAAAGTTGATGTTTTTGGTCAATGTTGGTGGAAACTTGAAGTTTGCGACCAAAGTTGATGTTTTCGGTCAAAGTTGTTGTTTTTGGTCAATGTTGGTGGAAACTTGAAGTTTGCGACCAAAGTTGATGTTTTTGGTCAAAGTTGATGTTTTTGGTCAATGTTGGTGGAAACTTGAAGTTTGCGACCAAAGTTGATGTTTTCGGTCAAAGTTGATGTTTTTGGTCAATGTTGGTGGAAACTTGAAGTTTGCCACCAAATTTGATGTTTTCGGTCAATGTTGGTGGAAACTTGAAGTTTGCGACCAAAGTTGATGTTTTCGGTCAAAGTTGATGTTTTTGGTCAATGTTGGTGGAAACTTGAAGTTCACAACCAAAGTTGATGTTTTCGGTCAAAGTTGATGTTTTTGGTCAATGTTGGTGGAAACTTGAAGTTTGCCACCAAATTTGATGTTCCGGTCAAAGTTGATGTTTTTGGTCAATGTTGGTGGAAACTTGAAGTTTGTCACCAAATTTGATGTTTTCGGTCAAAGTTGTTGTTTTTTGGTCAATGTTGGTGGAAACTTGAAGTTTGCGACCAAAGTTGATGTTTTCGGTCAAAGTTGATGTTTTTGGTCAATGTTGGTGGAAACTTGAAGTTTGCCACCAAATTTGATGTTTTCGGTCAAAGTTGATGTTTTTGGTCAATGTTGGTGGAAACTTGAAGTTTGCGACCAAAGTTGATGTTTTCGGTCAAAGTTGATGTTTTTGGTCAATGTTGGTGGAAACTTGAAGTTTGCGACCAAAGTTGATGTTTTCGGTCAAAGTTGATGTTTTTGGTCAATGTTGGTGGAATCTTGAAGTTTGTCACCAAAGTTGATGTTTTCGGTCAAAGTTGATGTTTTTGGTCAATGTTGGTGGAAACTTGAAGTTTGCGACCAAAGTTGATGTTTTCGGTCAAAGTTGTTGTTTTTGGTCAATGTTGGTGGAAACTTGAAGTTTGCGACCAAAGTTGATGTTTTCGGTGAAAGTTGATGTTTTTGGTCAATGTTGGTGGAAACTTGAAGTTTGTCACCAAAGTTGATGTTTTCGGTCAAAGTTGATGCTTTTGGTCAATGGTGGTGGAAAATTGAAGTTTGCGACCAAAGTTGATGTTTTCGGTCAAAGTTGATGTTTTTGGTCAATGTTGGTGGAAACTTGAAGTTTGCCATCAAATTTGATGTTTTCGGTCGAAGTTGATGTTTTTGGTCAATGTTGGTGGAAACTTGAAGTTTGCGACCAAAGTTGATGTTTTCGGTCAAAGTTGTTGTTTTTGGTCAATGTTGGTGGAAACTTGAAGTTTGCGACCAAATTTGATGTTTTCGGTGAAAGTTGATGTTTTTGGTCAATGTTGGTGGAAACTTGAAGATTGCGACCAAAGTTGATGTTTTCGGTCAAAGTTGATGTTTTTGGTCAATGTTGGTGGAAACTTGAAGTTTGCGACCAAAGTTGATGTTTTCGGTCAAAGTTGTTGTTTTTGGTCAATGTTGGTGGAAACTTGAAGTTTGCCACCAAATTTGATGTTTTCGGTGAAAGTTGATGTTTTTGGTCAATGTTGGTCGCAAACTTGAAGTTTGCGACCAAAGTTGATGTTTTCGGTCAAAGTTGATGTTTTTGGTCAATGTTGGTGGAAACTTGAAGTTTGCGACCAAAGTTGATGTTTTCGGTCAAAGTTGATGTTTTTGGTCAATGTTGGTGGAAACTTGAAGTTTGCGACCAAAGTTGATGTTTTCGGTCAAAGTTGATGTTTTTGGTCAATGGTGGTGGAAAATTGAAGTTTGCGACCAAAGTTGATGTTTTCGGTCAAAGTTGATGTTTTTGGTCAATGTTGGTGGAAACTTGAAGTTTGCGACCAAAGTTGATGTTTTCGGTCAAATTTGTTGTTTTTGGTCAATGTTGGTGGAAACTTGAAGTTTACAACCAAAGTTGATGTTTTCGCTGAAAGTTGATGTTTTTGGTCAATGTTGGTGGAAACTTGAAGTTTGCGACCAAAGTTGATGTTGTCGGTCAAAGTTGATGTTTTTGGTCAATGTTGGTGGAAACTTGAAGTTTGCGACCAAAGTTGATGTTTTCGGTCAAAGTTGTTGTTTTTGGTCAATGTTGGTGGAAACTTGAAGTTTGCCACCAAATTTGATGTTTTCGGTGAAAGTTGATGTTTTTGGTCAATGTTGGTGGAAACTTGAAGTTTGCGACCAAAGTTGATGTTTTCGGTCAAAGTTGATGTTTTTGGTCAATGTTGGTGGAAACTTGAAGTTTGCGACCAAAGTTGATGTTTTCGGTCAAAGTTGATGTTTTTGGTCAATGTTGGTGGAAACTTGAAGTTTGCGACCAAAGTTGATGTTTTCGGTGAAAGTTGATGTTTTTGGTCAATGTTGGTGGAAACTTGAAGTTTGCCACCAAATTTGATGTTTTCGGTGAAAGTTGATGTTTTTGGTCAATGTTGGTGGAAACTTGAAGTTTACAACCAAAGATGATGTTTTCGGTCAAAGTTGATGTTTTTGGTCAATGTTGGTGGAAACTTGAAGTTTGCGACCAAAGTTGATGTTTTCGGTCAAAGTTGTTGTTTTTGGTCAATGTTGGTGGAAACTTGAAGTTTGCGACCAAAGTTGATGTTTTCGGTCAAAGTTGATGTTTTTGGTCAATGTTGGTGGAAACTTGAAGTTTGCGACCAAAGTTGATGTTTTCGGTCAAAGTTGATGTTTTTGGTCAATGTTGGTGGAAACTTGAAGTTTGCGACCAAAGTTGATGTTTTCGGTCAATGTTGGTGGAAACTTGAAGTTTGCGACCAAAGTTGATGTTTTCGGTCAAAGTTGATGTTTTTGGTCAATGTTGGTGGAAACTTGAAGTTCACAACCAAAGTTGATGTTTTCGGTCAAAGTTGATGTTTTTGGTCAATGTTGGTGGAAACTTGAAGTTTGCCACCAAATTTGATGTTCCGGTCAAAGTTGATGTTTTTGGTCAATGTTGGTGGAAACTTGAAGTTTGTCACCAAATTTGATGTTTTCGGTCAAAGTTGATGTTTTTTGGTCAATGTTGGTGGAATCTTGAAGTTTGCGACCAAAGTTGATGTTTTCGGTCAAAGTTGATGTTTTTGGTCAATGTTGGTGGAAACTTGAAGTTTGCCACCAAAGTTGATGTTTTCGGTCAAAGTTGATGTTTTTATTCAATGTTGGTGGAAACTTGAAGTTTGCGACCAAAGTTGATGTTTTCGGTCAAAGTTGATGTTTTTGGTCAATGTTGGTGGAAACTTGAAGTTTGCGACCAAAGTTGATGTTTTCGGTCAAAGTTGTTGTTTTTGGTCAATGTTGGTGGAAACTTGAAGATTGCGACCAAAGTTGATGTTTTCGGTCAAAGTTGATGTTTTTGTTCAATGTTGGTGGAAACTTGAAGTTTGCCACCAAATTTGATGTTTTCGGTCAAAGTTGATGTTTTTGGTCAATGTTGGTGGAAACTTGAAGTTTGCCACCAAATTTGATGTTTTCGGTCAAAGTTGATGTTTTTGGTCAATGTTGGTGGAAACTTGAAGTTTGCGACCAAAGTTGATGTTTTCGGTCAAAGTTGATGTTTTTGGTCAATGTTGGTGGAAACTTGAAGTTTGCGACCAAAGTTGATGTTTTCGGTCAAAGTTGATGTTTTTGGTCAATGTTGGTGGAATCTTGAAGTTTGTCACCAAAGTTGATGTTTTCGGTCAAAGTTGATGTTTTTGGTCAATGTTGGTGGAAACTTGAAGTTTGCGACCAAAGTTGATGTTTTCGGTCAAAGTTGTTGTTTTTGGTCAATGTTGGTGGAAACTTGAAGTTTGCGACCAAAGTTGATGTTTTCGGTGAAAGTTGATGTTTTTGGTCAATGTTGGTGGAAACTTGAAGTTTGCGACCAAAGTTGATGTTTTCGGTCAAAGTTGATGCTTTTGGTCAATGGTGGTGGAAAATTGAAGTTTGCGACCAAAGTTGATGTTTTCGGTCAAAGTTGATGTTTTTGGTCAATGTTGGTGGAAACTTGAAGTTTGCCATCAAATTTGATGTTTTCGGTCGAAGTTGATGTTTTTGGTCAATGTTGGTGGAAACTTGAAGTTTGCGACCAAAGTTGATGTTTTCGGTCAAAGTTGTTGTTTTTGGTCAATGTTGGTGGAAACTTGAAGTTTGCCACCAAATTTGATGTTTTCGGTGAAAGTTGATGTTTTTGGTCAATGTTGGTGGAAACTTGAAGTTTGCGACCAAAGTTGATGTTTTCGGTCGAAGTTGATGTTTTTGGTCAATGTTGGTGGAAACTTGAAGTTTGCGACCAAAGTTGATGTTTTCGGTCAAAGTTGTTGTTTTTGGTCAATGTTGGTGGAAACTTGAAGTTTGCCACCAAATTTGATGTTTTCGGTGAAAGTTGATGTTTTTGGTCAATGTTGGTGGAAACTTGAAGTTTACAACCAAAGATGATGTTTTCGGTCAAAGTTGATGTTTTTGGTCAATGTTGGTGGAAAGTTGAAGTTTGCGACCAAAGTTGATGTTTTCGGTCAAAGTTGATGTTTTTGGTCAATGTTGGTGGAAACTTGAAGTTTGCGACCAAAGTTGATGTTTTCGGTCAAAGTTGATGTTTTTGGTCAATGTTAGTGGAAACTTGAAGTTTGCGACCAAAGTTGATGTTTTCGGTCAAAGTTGATGTTTTTGGTCAATGTTGGTGGAAACTTGAAGTTTGCCACCAAATTTGATGTTTTCGGTCAATGTTGGTGGAAACTTGAAGTTTGCGACCAAAGTTGATGTTTTCGGTCAAAGTTGATGTTTTTGGTCAATGTTGGTGGAAACTTGAAGTTCACAACCAAAGTTGATGTTTTCGGTCAAAGTTGATGTTTTTGGTCAATGTTGGTGGAAACTTGAAGTTTGCGACCAAAGTTGATGTTTTCGGTCAAAGTTGATGTTTTTGGTCAATGTTGGTGGAAACTTGAAGGTTGCGACCAAAGTTGATGTTTTCGGTCAAAGTTGTTGTTTTTGGTCAATGTTGGTGGAAACTTGAAGTTTGCGAACAAAGTTGATGTTTTCGGTCAAAGTTGATGTTTTTGGTCAATGTTGGTGGAAACTTGAAGTTTGCCACCAAATTTGATGTTTTCGGTCAAAGTTGATGTTTTTGGTCAATGTTGGTGGAAACTTGAAGTTTGCGACCAAAGTTGATGTTTTCGGTCAAAGTTGATGTTTTTGGTCAATGTTGGTGGAAACTTGAAGTTTGCGACCAAAGTTGATGTTTTCGGTCAAAGTTGTTGTTTTTGGTCAATGTTGGTGGAAACTTGAAGTTTGTCACCAAAGTTGATGTTTTCGGTCAAAGTTGATGTTTTTGGTCAATGTTGGTGGAAACTTGAAGTTTGCGACCAAAGTTGATGTTTTCGGTCAAAGTTGTTGTTTTTGGTCAATGTTGGTGGAAACTTGAAGTTTGCGACCAAAGTTGATGTTTTCGGTCAAAGTTGATGTTTTTGGTCAATGTTGGTGGAAACTTGAAGATTGCGACCAAAGTTGATGTTTTCGGTCAAAGTTGATGTTTTTGGTCAATGTTGGTGGAAACTTGAAGTTTGCGACCAAAGTTGATGTTTTCGGTGAAAGTTGATGTTTTTGGTCAATGTTGGTGGAAACTTGAAGTTTGCGACCAAAGTTGATGTTTTCGGTCAAAGTTGATGTTTTTGGTCAATGGTGGTGGAAAATTGAAGTTTGCGACCAAAGTTGATGTTTTCGGTCAAAGTTGATGTTTTTTGGTCAATGTTGGTGGAAACTTGAAGTTTGCGACCAAAGTTGATGTTTTCGGTCAAAGTTGATGTTTTTGGTCAATGTTGGTGGAAACTTGAAGTTTACAACCAAAGTTGATGTTTTCGCTGAAAGTTGATGTTTTTGGTCAATGTTGGCGGAAACTTGAAGTTTGCGACCAAAGTTGATGTTGTCGGTCAAAGTTGATGTTTTTGGTCAATGTTGGTGGAAACTTGAAGTTTGCGACCAAAGTTGATGTTTTCGGTCAAAGTTGTTGTTTTTGGTCAATGTTGGTGGAAACTTGAAGTTTGCCACCAAATTTGATGTTTTCGGTGAAAGTTGATGTTTTTGGTCAATGTTGGTGGAAACTTGAAGTTTGCGACCAAAGTTGATGTTTTCGGTCAAAGTTGATGTTTTTGGTCAATGTTGGTGGAAACTTGAAGTTTGCGACCAAAGTTGATGTTTTCAGTCGAAGTTGATGTTTTTGGTCAATGTTGGTGGAAACTTGAAGTTTGCGACCAAAGTTGATGTTTTCGGTGAAAGTTGATGTTTTTGGTCAATGTTGGTGGAAACTTGAAGTTTGCCACCAAATTTGATGTTTTCGGTGAAAGTTGATGTTTTTGGTCAATGTTGGTGGAAACTTGAAGTTTACAACCAAAGATGATGTTTTCGGTCAAAGTTGATGTTTTTGGTCAATGTTGGTGGAAACTTGAAGTTTGCGACCAAAGTTGATGTTTTCGGTCAAAGTTGTTGTTTTTGGTCAATGTTGGTGGAAACTTGAAGTTTGCGACCAAAGTTGATGTTTTCGGTCAAAGTTGATGTTTTTGGTCAATGTTGGTGGAAACTTGAAGTTTGCGACCAAAGTTGATGTTTTCGGTCAAAGTTGATGTTTTTGGTCAATGTTGGTGGAAACTTGAAGTTTGCGACCAAAGTTGATGTTTTCGGTCAATGTTGGTGGAAACTTGAAGTTTGCGACCAAAGTTGATGTTTTCGGTCAAAGTTGATGTTTTTGGTCAATGTTGGTGGAAACTTGAAGTTCACAACCAAAGTTGATGTTTTCGGTCAAAGTTGATGTTTTTGGTCAATGTTGGTGGAAACTTGAAGTTTGCCACCAAATTTGATGTTCCGGTCAAAGTTGATGTTTTTGGTCAATGTTGGTGGAAACTTGAAGTTTGTCACCAAATTTGATGTTTTCGGTCAAAGTTGATGTTTTTTGGTCAATGTTGGTGGAAACTTGAAGTTTGCGACCAAAGTTGATGTTTTCGGTCAAAGTTGATGTTTTTGGTCAATGTTGGTGGAAACTTGAAGTTTGCCACCAAAGTTGATGTTTTCGGTCAAAGTTGATGTTTTTATTCAATGTTGGTGGAAACTTGAAGTTTGCGTCCAAAGTTGATGTTTTCGGTCAAAGTTGATGTTTTTGGTCAATGTTGGTGGAAACTTGAAGTTTGCGACCAAAGTTGATGTTTTCGGTCAAAGTTGTTGTTTTTGGTCAATGTTGGTGGAAACTTGAAGATTGCGACCAAAGTTGATGTTTTCGGTCAAAGTTGATGTTTTTGTTCAATGTTGGTGGAAACTTGAAGTTTGCCACCAAATTTGATGTTTTCGGTGAAAGTTGATGTTTTTGGTCAATGTTGGTGGAAACTTGAAGTTTGCGACCAAAGTTGATGTTTTCGGTCAAAGTTGATGTTTTTGGTCAATGGTGGTGGAAAATTTTAGTTTGCCACCAAAGTTGATGTTTTCGGTCAAAGTTGATGTTTTTGGTCAATGTTGGTGGAAACTTGAAGTTTGCGACCAAAGTTGATGTTTTCGGTCAAAGTTGATGTTTTTGGTCAATGTTGGTGGAAACTTGAAGTTTACAACCAAAGTTGATGTTTTCGCTGAAAGTTGATGTTTTTGGTCAATGTTGGTGGAAACTTGAAGTTTGCGACCAAAGTTGATGTTTTCGGTCAAAGTTGATGTTTTTGGTCAATGTTGGTGGAAACTTGAAGTTTGCGACCAAAGTTGATGTTTTCGGTCAAAGTTGATGTTTTTGGTCAATTTTGGTGGAAACTTGAAGTTTGCGACCAAAGTTGATGTTTTCGGTGAAAGTTGATGTTTTTGGTCAATGTTGGTGGAAACTTGAAGTTTACAACCAAAGTTGATGTTTTCGGTCAAAGTTGATGTTTTTGGTCAATGTTGGTGGAAACTTGAAGTTTGCCACCAAATTTGATGTTTTCGATGAAATTTGATGTTTTTGGTCAATGTTGGTGGAAACTTGAAGTTTGCGACCAAAGTTGATGTTTTCGGTCAAAGTTGTTGTTTTTGGTCAATGTTGGTGGAAACTTGAAGTTTGCGACCAAAGTTGATGTTTTCCGTCAAAGTTGTTGTTTTTGGTCAATGTTGGTGGAAACTTGAAGTTTGCGACCAAAGTTGATGTTTTCGGTCAAAGTTGATGTTTTTGGTCAATGTTAATGGAAACTTGAAGTTTGCGACCAAAGTTGATGTTTTCGGTGAAAGTTGATGTTTTTGGTCAATGTTGGTGGAAACTTGAAGTTTGCGACCAAAGTTGATGTTTTCGGTCAAAGTTGATGTTTTTGGTCAATGTTGGTGGAAACTTGAAGTTTGCGACCAAAGTTGATGTTTTCGGTGAAAGTTGATGTTTTTGGTCAATGTTGGTGGAAACTTGAAGTTTGCGACCAAAGTTGATGTTTTCGGTCAAAGTTGTTGTTTTTGGTCAATGTTGGTGAAAACTTGAAGTTTGCGACCAAAGTTGATGTTTTCGGTCAAAGTTGATGTTTTTGGTCAAAGTTGGTGGAAACTTGAAGTTTGCGACCAAAGTTGATGTTTTCGGTCAAAGTTGATGTTTTTGGTCAATGTTGGTGGAAACTTGAAGTTTGCGACCAAAGTTGATGTTTTCGGTCAAAGTTGATGTTTTTGGTCAATTTTGGTGGAAACTTGAAGTTTGCGACCAAAGTTGATGTTTTCGGTCAAAGTTGATGTTTTTGGTCAATGTTGGTGGAAACTAGAAGTTTACAACCAAAGTTGATGTTTTCGGTCAAAGTTGATGTTTTTGGTCAATGTTGGTGGAAACTTGAAGTTTGCCACCAAATTTGATGTTTTCGATGAAATTTGATGTTTTTGGTCAATGTTGGTGGAAACTTGAAGTTTGCGACCAAAGTTGATGTTTTCGGTCAAAGTTGTTGTTTTTGGTCAATGTTGGTGGAAACTTGAAGTTTGCGACCAAAGTTGATGTTTTCGGTCAAAGTTGTTGTTTTTGGTCAATGTTGGTGGAAACTTGAAGTTTGCGACCAAAGTTGATGTTTTCGGTCAAAGTTGATGTTTTTGGTCAATGTTGGTGGAAACTTAAAGTTTGCCACCAAATTTGATGTTTTCGGTGAAAATTGATGTTTTTGGTCAATGTTGGTGGAAATTTGAAGTTTGCGACCAAAGTTGATGTTTTCGGTCAAAGTTGATGTTTTTGGTCAATGTTGGTGGAAACTAGAAGTTTGCCACCAAAGTTGATGTTTCCGGTCTAAGTTGATGTTTTCGGTCAAAGTTGTTATTTTTGGTCAATGTTGGTGGAAACTTGAAGTTTGCGACCAAAGTTGATGTTTTCGGTCAAATTTGTTGTTTTTGGTCAATGTTGGTGGAAACTTGAAGTTTGCGAGCAAAGTTGATGTTTTCGGTCATAGTTGTTGTTTTTAGTCAATGTTGGTGGAAACTTGAAGTTTGCGACCAAAGTTGATGTTTTCGGTCAAAGTTGTTGTTTTTGGTCAATGTTGGTGGAAACTTGAAGTTTGCGACCAAAGTTGATGTTTTCGGTCAAAGTTGTTGTTTTTGGTCAATGTTGGTGGAAACTTGAAGTTTGCGACCAAAGTTGATGTTTTCGGTCAAAGTTAATGTTTTTGGTCAATGTTGGTGGAAACTTGAAGTTTGCGACCAAAGTTGATGTTTTCGGTCAAAGTTGTTGTTTTTGGTCAATGTTGGTGGAAACTTGAAGTTTGCGACCAAAGTTGATGTTTTCGGTCAAAGTTGTTGTTTTTGGTCAATGTTGGTGGAAACTTGAAGTTTGCGACCAAAGTTGATGTTTTCGGTCAAAGTTGTTGTTTTTGGTCAATGTTGGTGGAAACTTGAAGTTTGCGACCAAAGTTGATGTTTTCGGTCAAAGTTGATGTTTTTGGTCAATGTTGGTGGAAACTTGAAGTTTGCGACCAAAGTTGATGTTTTCGGTCAAAGTTGATGTGTTTGGTCAATGTTGGTGGAAACTTGAAGTTTGCGACCAAAGTTGATGTTTTCGGTCAAAGTTGTTGTTTTTGGTCAATGTTGGTGGAAACTTGAAGTTTGCGACCAAAGTTGATGTTTTCGGTGAAAGTTGATGTTTTTGGTCAATGTTGGTGGAAACTTGAAGTTTACAACCAAAGTTGATGTTTTCGGTGAAAGTTGATGTTTTTGGTCAATGTTGGTGGAAACTTGAAGTTTACAACCAAAGTTGATGTTTTCGGTGAAAGTTGATGTTTACGGTCAAAGTTGATGTTTTTGGTCAATGTTGGTGGAAACTTGAAGTTGGGGCGACCAAAGTTGATGTTTTCGGTCAAATTTGTTGTTTTTGGTCAATGTTGGTGGAAACTTGAAGTTTGCGACCAAAGTTGATGTTTTCGGTCAAAGTTGATGTTTTTGGTCAATGTTGGTGGAAACTTGAAGTTTACAACCAAAGTTGATGTTTTCGCTGAAAGTTGATGTTTTTGGTCAATGTTGGTGGAAACTTGAAGTTTGCGACCAAAGTTGATGTTTTCGGTCAAAGTTGATGTTTTTGGTCAATGTTGGTGGAAACTTGAAGTTTGCCACCAAAGTTGATGTTTTCGGTCAAAGTTGATGTTTTTGGTCAATGTTAATGGAAACTTGAAGTTTGCGACCAAAGTTGATGTTTTCGGTCAAAGTTGATGTTTTTGGTCAATGTTGGTGGAAACTTGAAGTTTGCGACCAAAGTTGATGTTTTCGGTCAAAGTTGATGTTTTTGGTCAATGTTGGTGGAAACTTGAAGTTTACAACCAAAATTGATGTTTTCGGTGAAAGTTGATGTTTTTGGTCAATGTTGGTGGAAACTTGAAGTTTGCGACCAAAGTTGATGTTTTCGGTCAAAGTTGATGTTTTTGGTCAATGTTGGTGGAAACTTGAAGTTTGCGACCAAAGTTGATGTTTTCGGTGAAAGTTGATGTTTTTGGTCAATGTTGGTGGAAACTTGAAGTTTGCGACCAAAGTTGATGTTTTCGGTCAAAGTTGATGTTTTTGGTCAATGTTGGTGGAAACTTGAAGTTTGCGACCAAAGTTGATGTTTTCGGTCAAAGTTGATGTTTTTGGTCAATTTTGGTGGAAACTTGAAGTTTGCGACCAAAGTTGATGTTTTCGGTCAAAGTTGATGTTTTTGGTCAATGTTGGTGGAAACTTGAAGTTTACAACCAAAGTTGATGTTTTCGGTCAAAGTTGATGTTTTTGGTCAATGTTGGTGGAAACTTGAAGTTTGCCACCAAATTTGATGTTTTCGATGAAATTTGATGTTTTTGGTCAATGTTGGTGGAAACTTGAAGTTTGCGACCAAAGTTGATGTTTTCGGTCAAAGTTGTTGTTTTTGGTCAATGTTGGTGGAAACTTGAAGTTTGCGACCAAAGTTGATGTTTTCGGTCAAAGTTGTTGTTTTTGGTCAATGTTGGTGGAAACTTGAAGTTTGCGACCAAAGTTGATGTTTTCGGTCAAAGTTGATGTTTTTGGTCAATGTTGGTGGAAACTTGAAGTTTGCCACCAAATTTGATGTTTTCGGTGAAAGTTGATGTTTTTGGTCAATGTTGGTGGAAATTTGAAGTTTGCGACCAAAGTTGATGTTTTCGGTCAAAGTTGATGTTTTTGGTCAATGTTGGTGGAAACTAGAAGTTTGCCACCAAAGTTGATGTTTCCGGTCTAAGTTGATGTTTTCGGTCAAAGTTGTTATTTTTGGTCAATGTTGGTGGAAACTTGAAGTTTGCGACCAAAGTTGATGTTTTCGGTCAAAGTTGATGTTTTTGGTCAATGTTGGTGGAAACTTGAAGTTTGCGACCAAAGTTCATGTTTTCGGTCATAGTTGTTGTTTTTGGTCAATGTTGGTGGAAACTTGAAGTTTGCGACCAAAGTTGATGTTTTCGGTCAAAGTTGTTGTTTTTGGTCAATGTTGGTGGAAACTTGAAGTTTGCGACCAAAGTTGATGTTTTCGGTCAAAGTTGTTGTTTTTGGTCAATGTTGGTGGAAACTTGAAGTTTGCGACCAAAGTTGATGTTTTCGGTCAAAGTTGATGTTTTTGGTCAATGTTGGTGGAAACTTGAAGTTTGCGACCAAAGTTGATGTTTTCGGTCAAAGTTGATGTTTTTGGTCAATGTTGGTGGAAACTTGAAGTTTGCGACCAAAGTTGATGTTTTCGGTCAAAGTTGTTGTTTTTGGTCAATGTTGGTGGAAACTTGAAGTTTGCGACCAAAGTTGATGTTTTCGGTCAAAGTTGTTGTTTTTGGTCAATGTTGGTGGAAACTTGAAGTTTGCGACCAAAGTTGATGTTTTCGGTCAAAGTTGATGTTTTTGGTCAATGTTGGTGGAAACTAGAAGTTTGCCACCAAAGTTGATGTTTCCGGTCTAAGTTGATGTTTTCGGTCAAAGTTGTTATTTTTGGTCAATGTTGGTGGAAACTTGAAGTTTGCGACCAAAGTTGATGTTTTCGGTCAAATTTGTTGTTTTTGGTCAATGTTGGTGGAAACTTGAAGTTTGCGACCAAAGTTCATGTTTTCGGTCATAGTTGTTGTTTTTGGTCAATGTTGGTGGAAACTTGAAGTTTGCGACCAAAGTTGATGTTTTCGGTCAAAGTTGTTGTTTTTGGTCAATGTTGGTGGAAACTTGAAGTTTGCGACCAAAGTTGATGTTTTCGGTCAAAGTTGTTGTTTTTGGTCAATGTTGGTGGAAACTTGAAGTTTGCGACCAAAGTTGATGTTTTCGGTCAAAGTTGATGTTTTTGGTCAATGTTGGTGGAAACTTGAAGTTTGCGACCAAAGTTGATGTTTTCGGTCAAAGTTGATGTTTTTGGTCAATGTTGGTGGAAACTTGAAGTTTGCGACCAAAGTTGATGTTTTCGGTCAAAGTTGTTGTTTTTGGTCAATGTTGGTGGAAACTTGAAGTTTGCGACCAAAGTTGATGTTTTCGGTCAAAGTTGTTGTTTTTGGTCAATGTTGGTGGAAACTTGAAGTTTGCGACCAAAGTTGATGTTTTCGGTCAAAGTTGATGTTTTTGGTCAATGTTGGTGGAAACTTGAAGTTTGCGACCAAAGTTGATGTTTTCGGTCAAAGTTGATGTGTTTGGTCAATGTTGGTGGAAACTTGAAGTTTGCGACCAAAGTTGATGTTTTCGGTCAAAGTTGTTGTTTTTGGTCAATGTTGGTGGAAACTTGAAGTTTGCGACCAAAGTTGATGTTTTCGGTGAAAGTTGATGTTTTTGGTCAATGTTGGTGGAAACTTGAAGTTTACAACCAAAGTTGATGTTTTCGGTCAAAGTTGATGTTTTTGGTCAATGTTGGTGGAAACTTGAAGTTTACAACCAAAGTTGATGTTTTCGGTGAAAGTTGATGTTTACGGTCAAAGTTGATGTTTTTGGTCAATGTTGGTGGAAACTTGAAGTTGGGGCGACCAAAGTTGATGTTTTCGGTCAAAGTTGTTGTTTTTGGTCAATGTTTTTGGTCAATGTTGGTGGAAACTTGAAGTTTGCGACCAAAGTTGATGTTTTCGGTCAAAGTTTATGTTTTTGGTCAATGTTGGTGGAAACTTGAAGTTTGCGACCAAAGTTGATGTTTTCGGTCAAAGTTGATGTTTTTGGTCAATGTTGGTGGAAACTTGAAGTTTGCGACCAAAGTTGATGTTTTCGGTCAAAGTTTATGTTTTTGGTCAATGTTGGTGGAAACTTGAAGTTTGTCACCAAATTTGATGTTTTCGGTGAAAGTTGATGTTTTTGGTCAATGTTGGTGGAAACTTGAAGTTTGCGTCCAAAGTTGATGTTTTCGGTCAAAGTTGTTGTTTTTGGTCAATGTTGGTGGAAACTTGAAGTTTGCGACCAAAGTTGATGTTTTCGGTCAAAGTTGATGTTTTTGGTCAATGTTGGTGGAAACTTGAAGTTTGCGACCAAAGTTGATGTTTTCGGTCAAAGTTGATGTTTTTGGTCAATGTTGGTGGAAACTTGAAGTTTGCGACCAAAGTTGATGTTTTCGGTCAAAGTTGATGTTTTTGGTCAATGTTGGTGGAAACTTGAAGTTTGCGACCAAAGTTGATGTTTTCGGTGAAAGTTGATGTTTTTGGTCAATGTTGGTGGAAACTTGAAGTTTACAACCAAAGTTGATGTTTTCGGTGAAAGTTGATGTTTTTGGTCAAAGTTGATGTTTTTGGTCAATGTTGGTGGAAACTTGAAGTTTGCCACCAAATTTGATGTTTTCGGTCAAAGTTGATGTTTTTGGTCAATGTTGGTGGAAACTTGAAGTTTACAACCAAAGTTGATGTTTTCGGTGAAAGTTGATGTTTTTGGTCAATGTTGGTGGAAACTTGAAGTTTGCGACCAAAGTTGATGTTTTCGGTCAAAGTTGTTGTTTTTGGTCAATGTTGGTGGAAACTTGAAGTTTGCGACCAAAGTTGATGTTTTCGGTCAAAGTTGATGTTTTTGGTCAATGTTGGTGCAAACTTGAAGTTTGCGACCAAAGTTGATGTTTTCGGTCAAAGTTGATGTTTTTGGTCAATGTTGGTGGAAACTTGAAGTATGCGACCAAAGTTGATGTTTTCGGTCAAAGTTGATGTTTTTGGTTAATGTTGGTGGAAACTTGAAGTTTACAACCAAAGTTGATGTTTTCGGTGAAAGTTGATGTTTTTGGTAAATGTTGGTGGAAACTTGAAGTTTGCGACCAAAGTTGATGTTTTCGGTCAAAGTTGTTGTTTTTGGTCAATGTTGGTGGAAACTTGAAGTTTGCGACCAAAGTTGATGTTTTCGGTCAAAGTTGATGTTTTTGGTCAATGTTGGTGAAAACTTGAAGTTCACAACCAAAGTTGATGTTTTCAGTCGAAGTTGATGTTTTCGGTCAAAGTTGATGTTTTTGGTCAATGTTGGTGGAAACTTGAAGTTTACAACCAAAGTTGATGTTTTCGGTCAAAGTTGATGTTTTTGGTCAATGTTGGTGGAAACTTGAAGTTTGCGACCAAAGTTGATGTTTTCGGTCAAAGTTGATGTTTTTGGTCAATGTTGGTGGAAACTTGAAGTTTACAACCAAAGTTGATGTTTTCGGTGAAAGTTGATGTTTTTGGTCAATGTTGGTGGAAACTTGAAGTTTGCGACCAAAGTTGATGTTTTCGGTCAAAGTTGATGTTTTTGGTCAATGTTGGTGGAAACTTGAAGTTTGCGACCAAAGTTGATGTTTTCGGTCAAAGTTGATGTTTTTGGTCAATGTTGGTGGAAACTTGAAGTTTGCGACCAAAGTTGATGTTTTCGGTCAAAGTTGATGTTTTTGGTCAATGTTGGTGGATGTTCAATCCTATGATTGACAGATATAAACGTGAGAATTTTGTAACTTGGGAATTTTGTGTAACAAGGAGAAAAGAAATTAAAACGAGAGAGTCGACTTGCAAACCTCAACCGAACCAGACGTCTCGAGTTTACTACGAAAGAAAGATTCATCATTTTTACAAATATTTTTTGGTCCAATCGAACCGGATAGTTGATCGGAGTGCATTGATGAAAGCTTTCTTCCTAAAATCCGTACGGGATTAGTGAAGCTTAAAAATAAGTGGCGTTGTCAGAGTTCGCGGAGCGGGGACACGCGCACGTACAGAATCAACGTGGTTAGCCAGTGGAAAATAGTGGCGTTGTCAAAGTTCGAGGAACGGGGACACGCGCACATAGAAAACCATCGGGGTTATCCGTGTAGCCTTGTGGCTTAGTGGCGTCGTTGGGGTTCGAGGTACGCAGGACATTCGCATTGAAAATCCACGTGGTTCTTTAGTGTAGGCTAGTGGCGTCGTCATAGTTCGCGGAACGGGGACACGCACACATTCAATACCGTGTGATTCTTCAGAATAGGCTAGTGGCGTTGTCATAGTTCGCGGAACGGGGACACGCACACATCCAAACCCGTGTGATTCTTCAAAATAGGCTAGTGGCGTCGTCATAGTTCGCGGAACGGGGACACGCACACATTCAAATCCGTGTGATCCTTCAGTGTCAGTTAGTGAAGTTGTCGTAGGACACGCGCACATATAACCCGTAGCGGTTCGTCAGTGCAGCCATTTTGGTTTTCATCAGTTAGTGGAGTTGTCGTAGGACATGCGCACATATAACCCGTAGCGGTTCGTCAGTGCAGCCATTTTGGTTTTCATCAGAGAAAATGCCGGTGATGGGATCTCCCACAAAAAAGGGCGTAGCTGAGGAACAACCCGAAACGAACCAAGCGCCAGCTGTTACCATGTCAGCTTCGGAGACCGAGTTCTTAGGATTCGAATCTGCGAATACGAGTCTTTTGGATGCAAAGAAAAGCCGCATGCGTAGGCATTTCGAAGAGAAGCTCAAACGGATTGAACAGGCACTAAGGGATGCAACCCTTACCGATGAAAGCTTCTTCAAAGGGTGTGCGACCCGACTGGCTTGTTTAATGACAGAATATGAGACTTGGCATGTGAAAAGTTTAGACGCTTCGTCCGCTGACGAGTTCGAACGGGAAGAGTCAGAGTATGCATCCTTCGAGAAACGCCATTTTGAAATCTCTTTAGAGATTGAAAGAAGCATGGCATCCTCTGTAGTGCCAACTAAAGAGGTAGGTCCGCGTGCAAAACTCCCCGAAATACGGCTACAAACTTTTGACGGCAAATTGGAGGATTGGTTGCCGTTCAGAGATGCCTTTGTCAGCCTCATAGATGACAATAAGAAGTTATCCGACGTCGATAAGTTGCGGTACCTTAAGGGTTCGTTGCAAAAGGATGCTCTTAACGTCATAGCAGATATCGAGATTACAGCTACTAACTATACCGTGGCGTGGCAGATTCTTAAGTCACGATTCGAGAATAAAAAGCTGGTGGTGAAACGATACCTGGATGGTCTGTTTTCGATTCCTCAAATGAAAAGGGAGTCATACGATGCGTTGATTTCGCTGATCGACAACTTTGAACGCGGTGTTAAGATGACGACCAGAATGGGAGTAGCTACCGAGGGCTGGAGTGAGCTGTTAGCTCATATGCTTTGCGCTAAACTGGACGTGGCAACTCTTAAACAATGGGAAACGCATCACCAAAGTACGGAGGTTGCTAAATACGAGGACGTGTTAAAGTTTCTCCGTCATCACGTGAACGTTCTTCAGGCAACACAGCACGAGAAATCCCGGATTGCAGAGAGCTCATCATCTGCGGGTAAAGCCAAGAACCGGAACAACGATGTTTATAGTGTGTTGAAGCCATCAACGAAACGGTGCCCGTTTTGCAGTTCAACTGTACATTCTGCGTATCAGTGTGACGTCTTTCGGAAGGCAACGGTTGACAAACGGCAGGAATTAGTGCGGCAGGGTAAATTATGCTTCAACTGTCTATCAGCCGGTCATCAACGAAAGGATTGTTCATCAGGATCCTGTCGATTATGCAAGAAGGATCATCACACGCTGCTTCACCGCCCAGGTTCCTCATCGCCATCTACTGGTTACAACACAGACCCAACCGACGATGCTACCTCAAGAGTGAACGTTGGTTCACCGTCTTCAGTGGTGCAACATTGCGAAAAAAGGGAGCAATTTAACAAATTGATTCTGTTACCAACCGCCGTGGTAAAGATCGTCACCTCTAACGGAACCCACCAGTGGCCACGTGCCCTTCTAGACGGCGGATCTCAGATTAATATAGTCACCGAGAGGTTGGTACAGCGTTTAGGAGTTCCCAAATTCCGAGTAAACCACAGCCTTGGTGGAATCGGAATGACACAACATACCAGCCGTTACGAAGTACATTTGGCCATCCAATCTCATTGAACGTCGTTCAAAACTTCTTGGAAGTGCCATGTGTTGAGGGACGTCGTGTGGGATCAGCCTTCATCAGCGGTGGATTATGATTCATGTCAGATTCCGGACAAATTGCTGTTAGCCGATCCTCATTTCTATCATCCTGGACCTGTTGATATCCTCATCGGAAGAGAAGGTTGCAACGAGTTGCTGTTGGAAGGAATGATACGCCTAGATAATTCAACGCTTCTGCTACAGAACACCGAATTAGGTTGGGTTGTGTCGGGAGGTGTATCTCGTAATGAACCTGCTTCTTCCTCGTCATTGGTTTGTAATACCATTTCCTTGGGGGACCAGTTGAGTCGATTCTGGGAGTTGGAAGCTTGTTCTTCTCCCAGTATTTGGTCTCGAGAAGAACGGGAGTGTGAGGAAGAGTTCGAGAGGACAACTGAACGAGATGGAGAGGGTCGATTTGTGGTCGCTCTTCCGAAACACCGTGAGCGAATTGCACAACTGGGAGATTCGTATGAGAGAGCGAAGCGGCGTTTCGTCTCCTTAACCCGTCGGCTGGATGCACAACCCGACCTCAAGTTGGCATACGGAACTTTCATAAAGGAATATCTTGACCTGAAGCATATGGAGGAAATTGACTGCGAGCAAAGCGAGGTCACCAAGACATATTACATGCCTCATCATTGTGTAATACGACCGGAGAGCCTGACGACGAAGCTGAGAGTCGTATTTGACGCCTCTGCGGCTACGGATACGGGAATATCCCTCAACGATGTGTTGATGGTAGGACCTTCTGAGCAGGACGATTTAATCTCTCTTTTGCTTCGTTTTAGAGTACGTCGTTTTGCGATGCTTGCCGACATAGAAAAGATGTATCGGCAGATTTGGGTTAAAGAATCCGATCACCCTCTTCAACGCATTTTGTGGAAGGAACCTACCGATGATAGAATTCGGATCTATCAGTTAAAAACAGTAACTTATGGTACTGCCTGCGCGCCATATTTAGCCACTCGTTGCCTGCAAGCGTTGGCTAAAGAAGGAGAATCATCCTATCCCAGAGCATCCAAGGTCCTGCATCACGATTTCTACATGGACGACATGATCACCGGTGTCGAGTCCGTTGAGGAGGGACAGCTGGTTTGCCGCGAGATAATTCAACTTTTGAACTCTGCAGGATTTCATTTACGTAAATGGGCGTCAAACTCTGCTGAGTTATTGGCAAATGTACCAACGGAAATGAAAAACGAGAGTGACGTCTTAAACATTCAGCCCGGGGCATGCATCAAGGCATTGGGTTTAAAATGGATACCATCATCTGATCAGTTGGGAGTTGGTGTGCCATGTTGGAAAAGCGTGGAGACCATTACCAAACGCATGGTACTGTCCGATGCAGCAAAACTTTTTGATCCCCTAGGATTGATTGGTCCGGTGATTGTGGTGGCAAAGTGCTTTATGCAGGAGTTGTGGAAAAATGAGAAAGCTTGGGATGAACCGTTAGAAGTCGAACGACAGCAATTTTGGCTGCAATTCAGAGACCAGCTTGCAGAGCTGACCAGTTTAACAATTCCACGATGGGCAGTTGGCAGTTCATTTCGTTTGGAGGCTCATGGTTTCAGTGATGCTTCACAAAAGGCTTATGGAGCCTGCATCTACCTGCGAACGGAATCCGCAGATGGCCAAGTCGAAGTACGTCTATTGTGTGCAAAATCGAAGGTAGCGCCAATACCAAACACTAAGCGAAAGAAAAACGTGTCTATACCCAGACTTGAACTGTCTGGAGCGCTACTACTGTCCCATTTGTGGCAAAAGGTAAAACACGGCTTACGAATAAACCTCAACATCCACTTCTGGGTGGATTCCACCATTGTACTACACTGGATTTCCAGCAACCCCTCCAGATGGAAGCAGTTTGTAGCAAACCGAGTGGCGGAAATCCAGCACCAGACTCACAAACACAAATGGAGCTATGTGGCGAGCGAGGAGAATCCGGCTGACATAATTTCCCGCGGGATGATGCCTGCTCTGTTGAAGGATGCCCAGCTTTGGTGGAATGGGCCCGCTTGGTTACGGTTACCAAAGGGTGATTGGCAGTTAAACAATCCAACAACGGACTTTTGCTCCGAAGAATTGGAGGAGAGGTCACTAGTGGCTTCTACTCAAGAAGTTACTACGAACAGTCTGTTCAGCTTGACTTCGTCCTTCAATAAACTGGTGCGAGTGACGGCATGGATTCAACGATTCCTTTTTAACTGTGACCCAAACCATCGATCAGGGCGGCGAAAGGGTTTCCTTCAAGCGGAAGAACTCGCCTCGGCAACTTTGACCCTTGTTCGCCTGGCACAAGGGGAATCGTTTGCGAAGGAGATTCGGGATATTGGCCGATCTGGAACAGTTAATCAGGATTCAAAATTGAAAACACTGTCACCACTGTTGGATAATGGCGTTCTCCGGGTTGGCGGACGGTTACGAAATGCTTCACTTTCATTTCAGCGGAAACATCCCATAATCTTGGCTCCTGCACATCCGTTAACCTTGCTCATCGTTAGATCTCTCCATCTACAGTATCTACATGCAGGCCAACAGCTATTAACTTCAATCATTCGTGAGAGATTTTGGTCTCTCCGAATTCGAAATTTGGTGCGCAAAGTGGTGCACGAGTGTGTCAGCTGTTTTCGGGCCAAGCCAACCACGGCAGAACAACTAATGGGGGATTTGCCTACTGAACGTGTGTCCCCAACACTTCCCTTTAATATAACGGGCGTCGATCTGTGCGGACCTTTCCTATACAAGCAAAATAATAGAAAAGCGGTTCCCATCAAATGCTATGTCGCCATTTTTATCTGCATGGTAACAAAGGCCGTCCATATCGAGATGATTGAGGATTTGTCCACTGCAGCCTTCGTGTCCACCCTGAAACGCTTCATCGCCCGCCGCGGCAAACCGTATATGATCGAATGCGACAATGCAAAGAACTTTCGAGGCGCTGAGAGAGCTCTCAAGGAGCTGCAGGAGCTTTTCGAGGTTCAGCAACATCGTGAGGCAGTGTCATCCTATTGCGCATCTGAAGGAATTGTTTTCAAATTCATCCCTCCACGGTCACCAAATTTTGGGGGACTGTGGGAGTCAGCCGTCAAGCTGCTGAAGAGGCACCTCAGGGCTACTATCGGCACTGCGACACTCAGACGGGACGACTTGGAGACAATCTTGGCTCAAGCAGAGGCTTGCCTGAATTCCAGGCCATTAACTGCGATGTCCAGTGATCCGGAAGATCTGGAGATTCTCACCCCAGGTCATTTTCTCATTAATCGTGCACTCACTTCTATTCCAGAGCCTTCCTATGAGGATGTTCCAAGCAACCGCTTGGATCGTTAACAGATAACGCAGGAATACGTTCGCAGAATTTGGAAGCGATGGAATCGTGACTACTTGTCGGGTTTACAACCACGTACCCGCTGGACGGTGCGACGTAATAACATCCGCGAAGGTACTATGGTGTTGGTGAAGGAGGAAAACCTTCCCCCGTTAAACTGGCGCATGGGCAGGATTGTGGGTGTCGTGCCGGGTGCAGACAGCTTAGTGCGAGTGGTAGACGTGAGAACAAAGGATGGAACGTATAGAAGAGCAATAACCAAGATTTGCGTTCTACCGGGTCAACAGGAGGAAATCAATTCGTAATATGGTTGAAAGTTACCTTTCTACGGGGCGCGGCTATGTTCAATCCTATGATTGACAGATATAAACGAGAGAATTTTGTAACTTGGGAATTTTGTGTAACAAGGAGAAAAGAAATTAAAACGAGAGAGTCGACTTGCAAACCTCAACCGAACCAGACGTCTCGAGTTTACTACGAAAAAAAGATTCATCATTTTTACAAACAGTGGAAACTTGAAGTTTGCGACCAAAGTTGATGTTTTCGGTCAAAGTTGATGTTTTTGGTCAATGTTGGTGGAAACTTGAAGTTTACAACCAAAGTTGATGTTTTCGGTCAAAGTTGATGTTTTTGGTCAATGTTGGTGGAAACTTGAAGTTTGCCACCAAATTTGATGTTTTCGGTGAAAGTTGATGTTTTTGGTCAATGTTGGTGGAAACTTGAAGTTTGCGACCAAAGTTGATGTTTTCGGTCAAAGTTGATGTTTTTGGTCAATGTTGGTGGAAACTTGAAGTTTGCGACCAAAGTTGATGTTTTCGGTCAAAGTTGTTGTTTTTGGTCAATGTTGGTGGAAACTTGAAGTTTGCGACCAAAGTTGATGTTTTCGGTCAAAGTTGATGTTTTTGGTCAATGTTGGTGGAAACTTGAAGTTTGCCACCAAATTTGATGTTTTCGGTGAAAGTTGATGTTTTTTGGTCAATGTTGGAGAAAATTTGAAGTTTGCGACCAAAGTTGATGTTTTCGGTCAAAGTTGATGTTTTTGGTCAATGTTGGTGGAAACTTGAAGTTTGCCACCAAAGTTGATGTTTTCGGTCTAAGTTGATGTTTTCGGTCAAAGTTGTTGTTTTTGGTCAATGTTGGTGGAAACTTGAAGTTTGCGACCAAAGTTGATGTTTTCGGTCAAATTTGTTGTTTTTGGTCAATGTTGGTGGAAACTTGAAGTTTGCGACCAAAGTTGATGTTTTCGGTCAAAGTTGTTGTTTTTGGTCAATGTTGGTGGAAACTTGAAGTTTGCGACCAAAGTTGATGTTTTCGGTCAAATTTGTTGTTTTTGGTCAATGTTGGTGGAAACTTGAAGTTTACAACCAAAGTTGATGTTTTCGGTCAAAGTTGATGTTTTTGGTCAATGTTGGAGAAAATTTGAAGTTTGCGACCAAAGTTGATGTTTTCGGTCAAAGTTGTTGTTTTTGGTCAATGTTGGTGGAAACTTGAAGTTTGCGACCAAAGTTGATGTTTTCGGTCAAAGTTGATGTTTTTGGTCAATGTTGGTGGAAACTTGAAGTTTGCGACCAAAGTTGATGTTTTCGGTGAAAGTTGTTGTTTTTGGTCAATGTTGGTGGAAACTTGAAGTTTGCGACCAAAGTTGATGTTTTCGGTCAAAGTTGTTGTTTTTGGTCAATGTTGGTGGAAACTTGAAGTTTGCGACCAAAGTTGATGTTTTCGGTCAAAGTTGATGTTTTTGGTCAATGTTGGTGGAAACTTGAAGTTTGCCACCAAATTTGATGTTTTCGGTGAAAGTTGATGTTTTTGGTCAATGTTGGTGGAAATTTGAAGTTTGCGACCAAAGTTGATGTTTTCGGTCAAAGTTGATGTTTTTGGTCAATGTTGGTGGAAACTAGAAGTTTGCCACCAAAGTTGATGTTTTCGGTCTAAGTTGATGTTTTCGGTCAAAGTTGTTGTTTTTGGTCAATGTTGGTGGAAACTTGAAGTTTGCGACCAAAGTTGATGTTTTCGGTCAAATTTGTTGTTTTTGGTCAATGTTGGTGGAAACTTGAAGTTTGCGACCAAAGTTGATGTTTTCGGTCAAAGTTGTTGTTTTTGGTCAATGTTGGTGGAAACTTGAAGTTTGCGACCAAAGTTGATGTTTTCGGTCAAAGTTGTTGTTTTTGGTCAATGTTGGTGGAAACTTGAAGTTTGCGACCAAAGTTGATGTTTTCGGTCAAAGTTGTTGTTTTTGGTCAATGTTGGTGGAAACTTGAAGTTTGCGACCAAAGTTGATGTTTTCGGTCAAAGTTGATGTTTTTGGTCAATGTTGGTGGAAACTTGAAGTTTGCGACCAAAGTTGATGTTTTAGGTCAAAGTTGTTGTTTTTGGTCAATGTTGGTGGAAACTTGAAGTTTGCGACCAAAGTTGATGTTTTCGGTAAAAGTTGATGTTTTTGGTCAATGTTGGTGGAAACTTGAAGTTTGCGACCAAAGTTGATGTTTTCGGTGAAAGTTGATGTTTTTTGGTCAAAGTTGGTGGAAACTTGAAGTTTGCGACCAAAGTTGATGTTTTCGGTCAAAGTTGTTGTTTTTGGTCAATGTTGGTGGAAACTTGAAGTTTGCGACCAAAGTTGATGTTTTCGGTCAAAGTTGTTGTTTTTGGTCAATGTTGGTGGAAACTTGAAGTTTGCGACCAAAGTTGATGTTTTCGGTCAAAGTTGTTGTTTTTGGTCAATGTTGGTGGAAACTTGAAGTTTGCGACCAAAGTTGATGTTTTCGGTCAAAGTTGATGTTTTTGGTCAATGTTGGTGGAAACTTGAAGTTTGCGACCAAAGTTGATGTTTTCGGTCAAAGTTGATGTTTTTGGTCAATGTTGGTGGAAACTTGAAGTTTGCGACCAAAGTTGATGTTTTCGGTCAAAGTTGATGTTTTTGGTCAATGTTGGTGGAAACTTGAAGTTTACAACCAAAGTTGATGTTTTCGGTGAAAGTTGATGTTTTTGGTCAATGTTGGTGGAAACTTGAAGTTTACAACCAAAGTTGATGTTTTCGGTCAAAGTTGATGTTTTTGGTCAATGTTGGTGGAAACTTGAAGTTTACAACCAAAGTTGATGTTTTCGGTGAAAGTTGATGTTTACGGTCAAAGTTGATGTTTTTGGTCAATGTTGGTGGAAACTTGAATTTGGGGCGACCAAACTTGATGTTTTCGGTCAAAGTTGTTGTTTTTGGTCAATGTTGGTGGAAACTTGAAGTTTGCGACCAAAGTTGATGTTTTCGGTAAAAGTTGATGTTTTTGGTCAATGTTGGTGGAAACTTGAAGTTTGCGACCAAAGTTGATGTTTTCGGTGAAAGTTGATGTTTTTGGTCAAAGTTGGTGGAAACTGGAAGTTTGCGACCAAAGTTGATGTTTTCGGTCAAAGTTTATATTTTTGGTCAATGTTGGTGGAAACTTGAAGTTTACAACCAAAGTTGATGTTTTCGGTGAAAGTTGATGTTTTTGGTCAATGTTGGTGGAAACTTGAAGTTTACAACCAAATTTGATGTTTTCGGTCAAAGTTGATGTTTACGGTCAAAGTTGATGTTTTTGGTTGTTGGTGGAAACTTGAAGTTTACAACCAAAGTTGATGTTTTCGGTGAAAGTTGATGTTTTTGGTCAATGTTGGTGGAAACTTGAAGTTTGCGACCAAAGTTGATGTTTTCGGTCAAAGTTGATGTTTTTGGTCAATGTTGGTGGAAACTTGAAGTTTACAACCAAAGTTGATGTTTTCGGTGAAAGTTGATGTTTTTGGTCAATGTTGGTGGAAACTTGAAGTTTGCGACCAAAGTTGATGTTTTCGGTGAAAGTTGATGTTTTTGGTCAATGTTGGTGGAAACTTGAAGTTTGCGACCAAAGTTGATGTTTTCGGTCAAAGTTTATGTTTTTGGTCAATGTTGGTGGAAACTTGAAGTTCACAACCAAAGTTGATGTTTTCGGTCAAAGTTGATGTTTTTGGTCAATGTTGGTGGAAACTTGAAGTTTGCGACCAAAGTTGATGTTTTCGGTCAAAGTTTATGTTTTTGGTCAATGTTGGTGGAAACTTGAAGTTTGCAACCAAAGTTGATGTTTTTGGTGAAAGTTGATGTTTTTGGTCAATGTTGGTGGAAACTTGAAGTTTGCGACCAAA
>NW_026045166.1:0-17500 GCF_943734845.2 Anopheles funestus
GGAGCTATTCACGAAAGCGCCTCGCGCACTTGGTCGGATTTTTGGTCCACCTGGCACCATTGTTGGCCCGTATTTGCCCCATAGCTCCGCCGGTATCCAAGATATGGCCACACTTTCTTCTGGCCATGGGTAGATGGCACTTGTGGCTAGATTTCTTCCATGCACTACTAATCGCTACCATGTCTCTGGCCGGAGCTATTCACGAAAGCGCCTCGCGCACTTGGTCGGATTTTTGGTCCAACTTGCACCATTTTTGGCCCATATTTGCCCCATAGCTCCGCCGGTATCCAAGATATGGCCACACTTTCTTCTGGCCATGGGTAGATGGCACTTGTGGCTAGATTTCTTCCATGCACCACTAATCGCTACCATGTCTGTGGCCGGAGCTATTCGACGAACAACCATCGCATTTACCTAGGTACTTTTTCGGATTTTTGGTCCAACTTGCACCATTTTTGGCCCATATTTGCCCCATAGCTCCGCCGGTATCCAAGATATGGCCACACTTTCTTCTGGCCATGGGTAGATGGCACTTGTGGCTAGATTTCTTCCATGCACCACTAATCGCTACCATGTCTGTGGCCGGAGCTATTCGACGAACAACCATCGCATTTACCTAGGTACTTTTTCGGATTTTTGGTCCAACTTGCACCATTTTTGGCCCATATTTGCCCCATAGCTCCGCCGGTATCCAAGATATGGCCACACTTTCTTCTGGCCATGGGTAGATGGCACTTGTGGCTAGATTTCTTCCATGCACCACTAATCGCTACCATGTCTGTGGCCGGAGCTATTCACGAAAGCGCCTCGCGCACTTGGTCGGATTTTTGGTCCACCTGGCACCATTGTTGGCCCGTATTTGCCCCATAGCTCCGCCGGTATCCAAGATATGGCCACACTTTCTTCTGGCCATGGGTAGATGGCACTTGTGGCTAGATTTCTTCCATGCACTACTAATCGCTACCATGTCTCTGGCCGGAGCTATTCACGAAAGCGCCTCGCGCACTTGGTCGGATTTTTGGTCCAACTTGCACCATTTTTGGCCCATATTTGCCCCATAGCTCCGCCGGTATCCAAGATATGGCCACACTTTCTTCTGGCCATGGGTAGATGGCACTTGTGGCTAGATTTCTTCCATGCACCACTAATCGCTACCATGTCTGTGGCCGGAGCTATTCACGAAAGCGCCTCGCGCACTTGGTCGGATTTTTGGTCCACCTGGCACCATTGTTGGCCCGTATTTGCCCCATAGCTCCGCCGGTATCCAAGATATGGCCACACTTTCTTCTGGCCATGGGTAGATGGCACTTGTGGCTAGATTTCTTCCATGCACTACTAATCGCTACCATGTCTCTGGCCGGAGCTATTCACGAAAGCGCCTCGCGCACTTGTTCGGATTTTTGGTCCAACTTGCACCATTTTTGGCCCATATTTGCCCCATAGCTCCGCCGGTATCCAAGATATGGCCACACTTTCTTCTGGCCATGGGTAGATGGCACTTGTGGCTAGATTTCTTCCATGCACCACTAATCGCTACCATGTCTGTGGCCGGAGCTATTCACGAAAGCGCCTCGCGCACTTGGTCGGATTTTTGGTCCACCTGGCACCATTGTTGGCCCGTATTTGCCCCATAGCTCCGCCGGTATCCAAGATATGGCCACACTTTCTTCTGGCCATGGGTAGATGGCACTTGTGGCTAGATTTCTTCCATGCACTACTAATCGCTACCATGTCTCTGGCCGGAGCTATTCACGAAAGCGCCTCGCGCACTTGGTCGGATTTTTGGTCCAACTTGCACCATTTTTGGCCCATATTTGCCCCATAGCTCCGCCGGTATCCAAGATATGGCCACACTTTCTTCTGGCCATGGGTAGATGGCACTTGTGGCTAGATTTCTTCCATGCACCACTAATCGCTACCATGTCTGTGGCCGGAGCTATTCACGAAAGCGCCTCGCGCACTTGGTCGGATTTTTGGTCCACCTGGCACCATTGTTGGCCCGTATTTGCCCCATAGCTCCGCCGGTATCCAAGATATGGCCACACTTTCTTCTGGCCATGGGTAGATGGCACTTGTGGCTAGATTTCTTCCATGCACTACTAATCGCTACCATGTCTCTGGCCGGAGCTATTCACGAAAGCGCCTCGCGCACTTGGTCGGATTTTTGGTCCAACTTGCACCATTTTTGGCCCATATTTGCCCCATAGCTCCGCCGGTATCCAAGATATGGCCACACTTTCTTCTGGCCATGGGTAGATGGCACTTGTGGCTAGATTTCTTCCATGCACCACTAATCGCTACCATGTCTGTGGCCGGAGCTATTCGACGAACAACCATCGCATTTACCTAGGTACTTTTTCGGATTTTTGGTCCAACTTGCACCATTTTTGGCCCATATTTGCCCCATAGCTCCGCCGGTATCCAAGATATGGCCACACTTTCTTCTGGCCATGGGTAGATGGCACTTGTGGCTAGATTTCTTCCATGCACCACTAATCGCTACCATGTCTGTGGCCGGAGCTATTCGACGAACAACCATCGCATTTACCTAGGTACTTTTTCGGATTTTTGGTCCAACTTGCACCATTTTTGGCCCATATTTGCCCCATAGCTCCGCCGGTATCCAAGATATGGCCACACTTTCTTCTGGCCATGGGTAGATGGCACTTGTGGCTAAATTTCTTCCATGCACCACTAATCGCTACCATGTCTGTGGCCGGAGCTATTCGACGAACAACCATCGCATTCACCTTCTCGGTGCACTTCTTCGGGAATTTGGTGCAACCAAGTTTTCACTATAACTTGGTCATTTTCCGTCCATCGGACATGCGGTTTTGGGTGTCGATACTTGACACCGCACACTACAATATGTTCCTCGACGACCATGTGGTCCGATGCTTCCACCAGGAGCTATTCGAGGAGTACCGATTTTTCACCAATAAAAATGCTAGTTTTTGCACCAACTTTTGCCTTTAACTCAGGCTGTATCGATCGGATCTTCAATCTTGAAAAAGTTTTGGATAGGTGGCACCAAATGCTACATTTCGTTCTTCCACGTCCACTTTGTCCGATGTCTAGCAAAAAAGTTATTCGCGAACCAAGTCCAGAACCCATGCAATGGCTGCCCTCATTGCATACATCACGGCGGTTAACTCTCGTTACTCTATACCGTGGACTTGGTACTTTTTCAGGCATTCGTTGCTACTTCTTGGTTCATGATATTCGTTTACGGTCTTCACTAGGGCATTTGGTGCTCCTTATCGGTTCATGATAATCGTTTACGGTCTTCACTAGGGCATTTGGTGCTCCTTATCGGTTCATGATATTCGTTTACGGTCTTCACTAGGGCATTTGGTAATGGGCTTCCCACTTTCTACTGATCGATCCATACTCACTTGCGTGCACCTAGCCTAGGAAGGTTTCCTATGGCTTCCCATCTTTCTACTGATCGATCCATACTCACTTGCGTGCACCTAGCCTAGGAAGGTTTCCTATGGCTTCCCATCTTTCTACTGATCGATCCATACTCACTTGCGTGCACCTAGCCTAGGAAGGTTTCCTATGGCTTCCCATCTTTCTACTGATCGATCCATACTCACTTGCGTGCACCTAGCCTAGGAAGGTTTCCTATGGCTTCCCATCTTTCTACTGATCGATCCATACTCACTTGCGTGCACCTAGCCTAGGAAGGTTTCCTATGGCTTCCCATCTTTCTACTGATCGATCCATACTCACTTGCGTGCACCTAGCCTAGGAAGGTTTCCTATGGCTTCCCATCTTTCTACTGATCGATCCATACTCACTTGCGTGCACCTAGCCTAGGAAGGTTTCCTATGGCTTCCCATCTTTCTACTGATCGATCCATACTCACTTGCGTGCACCTAGCCTAGGAAGGTTTCCTATGGCTTCCCATCTTTCTACTGATCGATCCATACTCACTTGCGTGCACCTAGCCTAGGAAGGTTTCCTATGGCTTCCCATCTTTCTACTGATCGATCCATACTCACTTGCGTGCACCTAGCCTAGGAAGGTTTCCTATGGCTTCCCATCTTTCTACTGATCGATCCATACTCACTTGCGTGCACCTAGCCTAGGAAGGTTTCCTATGGCTTCCCATCTTTCTACTGATCGATCCATACTCACTTGCGTGCACCTAGCCTAGGAAGGTTTCCTATGGCTTCCCATCTTTCTACTGATCGATCCATACTCACTTGCGTGCACCTAGCCTAGGAAGGTTTCCTATGGCTTCCCATCTTTCTACTGATCGATCCATACTCACTTGCGTGCACCCAGCCTAGGAAGGTTTCCTATGGCTTCCCATCTTTCTACTGATCGATCCATACTCACTTGCGTGCACCCAGCCTAGGAAGGTTTCCTATGGCTTCCCATCTTTCTACTGATCGATCCATACTCACTTGCGTGCACCTAGCCTAGGAAGGTTTCCTTGGGCTTCCCATCTTTCTACTGATCGATCCATACTCACTTGCGTGCACCTAGCCTAGGAAGGTTTCCTATGGCTTCCCATCTTTCTACTGATCGATCCATACTCACTTGCGTGCACCTAGCCTAGGAAGGTTTCCTATGGCTTCCCATCTTTCTACTGATCGATCCATACTCACTTGCGTGCACCTAGCCTAGGAAGGTTTCCTATGGCTTCCCATCTTTCTACTGATCGATCCATACTCACTTGCGTGCACCTAGCCTAGGAAGGTTTCCTATGGCTTCCCATCTTTCTACTGATCGATCCATACTCACTTGCGTGCACCTAGCCTAGGAAGGTTTCCTATGGCTTCCCATCTTTCTACTGATCGATCCATACTCACTTGCGTGCACCTAGCCTAGGAAGGTTTCCTATGGCTTCCCATCTTTCTACTGATCGATCCATACTCACTTGCGTGCACCTAGCCTAGGAAGGTTTCCTATGGCTTCCCATCTTTCTACTGATCGATCCATACTCACTTGCGTGCACCTAGCCTAGGAAGGTTTCCTATGGCTTCCCATCTTTCTACTGATCGATCCATACTCACTTGCGTGCACCTAGCCTAGGAAGGTTTCCTATGGCTTCCCATCTTTCTACTGATCGATCCATACTCACTTGCGTGCACCCAGCCTAGGAAGGTTTCCTATGGCTTCCCATCTTTCTACTGATCGATCCATACTCACTTGCGTGCACCTAGCCTAGGAAGGTTTCCTATGGCTTCCCATCTTTCTACTGATCGATCCATACTCACTTGCGTGCACCTAGCCTAGGAAGGTTTCCTTGGGCTTCCCATCTTTCTACTGATCGATCCATACTCACTTGCGTGCACCTAGCCTAGGAAGGTTTCCTATGGCTTCCCATCTTTCTACTGATCGATCCATACTCACTTGCGTGCACCTAGCCTAGGAAGGTTTCCTATGGCTTCCCATCTTTCTACTGATCGATCCATACTCACTTGCGTGCACCTAGCCTAGGAAGGTTTCCTATGGCTTCCCATCTTTCTACTGATCGATCCATACTCACTTGCGTGCACCTAGCCTAGGAAGGTTTCCTTGGGCTTCCCATCTTTCTACTGATCGATCCATACTCACTTGCGTGCACCTAGCCTAGGAAGGTTTCCTATGGCTTCCCATCTTTCTACTGATCGATCCATACTCACTTGCGTGCACCTAGCCTAGGAAGGTTTCCTTGGGCTTCCCCTCTTTCTACTGATCGATCCATACTCACTTGCGTGCACCTAGCCTAGGAAGGTTTCCTATGGCTTCCCATCTTTCTACTGATCGATCCATACTCACTTGCGTGCACCTAGCCTAGGAAGGTTTCCCTTTGGTACCGACTTCCATCTACGCACTCGATATAACCTAGGTACTTGGTACCGATGATGGTTAACACTCAAGCATTTCTTGCATCCTGCGTGCAAGGTACCAATTTTCACTTCTTAGGTACGTTTATGGGCCCGCATTAATCCAATATCGCTCCGATGGCCTTTCGCATTATTTCATCCGATAGCCCTTGCCAAAAGCTACCAAAAGTTCCTCCACGGCCATGTGCTCCGACGCTTAGTTTAGGAAATATTCGAAAAAATTCAAAATAGGAAGCATTTTCTTATTGGAAAATCACCTTAAATCGATGGCCATTTTTTGGGCAAAAACTTTAACGTCTTCCCGACTTTGCGGGAATTGCGAATTTTAGGCACCCAGAGAAAATCTTTTACTTTAAGGGGGCGGCCGCGAAGTTGCCCAAAGTCTCGGACACAAAAATTCTCAAGTTCCCCACTCTAGTAAAGCGCCCTATGAGTATCTCCTGGCCCGCGAGCTCTGCGAGCGGGCCAGCTTCGGCGATTTTTGCCTTTTCGCCTAGGCGGTTCTTCTACGAAATTGGTCCACAGCTTTTGCTCAGAAAGCTAGCATTTGTTGCAACAGTTAGGTGCTTGGTACCACATTTTGGTATCCATTTGGGCATTTGTTGCAACTACTCGGTACTTTGGCCCACATTTCGCTCTACTCGGGCCTCTATGGTGCTACTTGTCGGTACTTTTGGCCAACTTAGGCCAATTGGGTGCAACTTGTGGGTACTCTGTGGGTACTTTAGGGCATATTGTGTCTTTCGGGTGAACCTTCGCGATACTTCATGGGTACTGATGGCCAACTTAGGAACATTCAGTGCAACCTTTGGGCCTAAGGAAATTTGTCCAACTCTTTGGACTTAGAAAATTTTCTGGACTTAGAAAATTTTCTGGACTTGTAAAAATTTTCAAATGTTCAATTTGGCCCACATTTCGCTCTACTCGGGCCTCTATGGTGCTACTTGGCGGTACTTTTGGCCAACTTAGGCCAACTGGGTGCTATTTGTGGGTACTCTATCGGTACTTTTGGCCAACTTAGGCCAATGGGGTGCTATATGTGGGTGCTCTATCGGTACTTTTGGCCATGTTAGGCCCATTCGGTGCTATTTGTGGGTACTCTATCGGTACTTTTGGCCATGTTAGGCCCATTCGGTGCTATTTGTGGGTACTCTATCAGTACTTTTGGCCAACTTAGGCCAACTCAGTGCTACTTGTGGGTACTCTATCGGTACTTTTGGCCAACTTAGGCCAACGCGGTGCTATTTGTGGGTACTCTATCGGTACTTTTGGCCAACTTAGGCCCATTCGGTGCTATTTGTGGGTACTCTATCGGTACTTTTGGCCAACATAGGCCAATTGGGTGCTACTTGTGGGTGCTCTATCGGTACTTTTGGCCAACTTAGGCCAACTGGGTGCTATTTGTGGGTACTCTATCGGTACTTTTGGCCAACATAGGCCAATTGGGTGCTACTTGTGGGTGCTCTATCGGTACTTTTGGCCAACTTAGGCCAATTGGGTGCTACTTGTGGGTGCTCTATCGGTACTTTTGGCCAACTTAGGCCAATTGGGTGCTGCTTATGGGTACTCTATCGGTACTTTTGGCCAACTTAGGCCAATTGGGTGCTCTTTGTGGGTACTCTATCGGTACTTTTGGCCATCTTAGGCCCATTCGGTGCTATTTGTGGGTACTCTATCGGTACTTTTGGCCAACATAGGCCAATTGGGTGCTACTTGTGGGTGCTCTATCGGTACTTTTGGCCAACTTAGGCCAACTGGGTGCTATTTGTGGGTACTCTATCGGTACTTTTGGCCAACTTAGGCCAACTCAGTGCTTCTTGTGGGTACTCTATCGGTACTTTTGGCCAACTTAGGCCCATTCGGTGCTATTTGTGGGTACTCTATCGGTACTTTTGGCCAACTTAGGCCAACTCAGTGCTACTTGTGGGTACTCTATCGGTACTTTTGGCCAACTTAGGCCAACGCGGTGCTATTTGTGGGTACTCTATCGGTACTTTGGGACATATTATGTCCTTCGGGTGAACCTTCTCGATACCTCATGGGTACTTGTGGCCAACTTAGGAAAATTCAGTGCAACCTATGGGCCTTTGGAAATTGTTCCAACACTTTGGACTTAGAAAATTTTCTGGACTTAGAAAATTTTTTGGACTTAGAAAAATTTTCAACTTCTGTATCTTCTTCATCATGTTCCATTTTGTGGGACTTAGAAAATTTTCTGGACTTAGAAAATTTTTTGGACTAAGGAAATTTTTCAACACTTGTAAAATTTTTGTTCCTTCTTTGAAGAAGAATACTTTCCACTATTAGCTTCTTTCTCTTTTTCTTCTTAGTTGTCTTCTTATTTTCGGTCCGAGAGCGCCGACACTTGTAAAATTATCTAAGTCCGAAGACTTTTGGAATGAACCAAAAGTCAACGAACACAATACATCAACCCTATCAACATCAAGTGGCAACCCGAAGGAAGCGCAGCGGCCAGCCCATGTACAACGCGAAGTTGTAGCATGCAACCAACCAACCGCTAACCTCCAACGGCACTCAATGTATTCGTTACACATGGGCGCACCTGCACCACACTGTCGTGACCATCCAACGAGCCGTCGGTTCGGTCGTGTGTTACAAGCACCCCATCACATAGGCATAGAGTCACCACACAGTGTTCTTCAACACTCTCGTCACATGGTGCAAGTCACGGTACGCACCACCAATGTGCACTGGTTGGCCAATTCCAGCACACACGGGGCGCGCACGCGCAAGCACTAACCACCAAGCATGGGTCGCCTGAGAGGATCGATGCGAACGCATCTCTACAACTTGAAGCTCCCAGCCTGTAGTCCCGTCGTTTGCGGGCGGTCGTAGGTGTCGAAACTAGTGCTATCCACAGTCGGCAAGCTCGTCCACCGGTGTTCCCAACATGTATGGTACTAACACGTGCAGCGCGAACCCGCCCTTTGCGGCCTAGTAGTAAGCGGGGATGAGACGCCAGTGTGCCAATGGACAGCACGGACGGTTCTCGGAGGGTTGTTAGGCCCGCTAGCTTACGACCACCTAATGGGTATAAGAAGCGCTATCAGCTCGGATTGGATACGACCTTAGAGGCGTTCAGGCATAATCCAGCGGACGTAGCGTCATACCATAGTCCGTTCGAACTAGTATTGAGCCAGTGGTCCGTACCTGTGGTTCCTCTCGTACTGCACAGGAATTCCGTTAAGATAGCGACAAACAATGCACACCAGTAGGGTAAAACTAACCTGTCTCACGACGGTCTAAACCCAGCTCACGTTCCCTTGAAAGGGTGAACAATCCTACGCTTGGTAAATTTTGCTTTACAATGATAGGAAGAGCCGACATCGAAGGATCAAAAAGCCACGTCGCTATGAACGCTTGGCGGCCACAAGCCAGTTATCCCTGTAGTCGAGAGCGAGCATCCGAAGTGAACGGACGTGTTTTTGAAGCGCTCCCGTGCGAACTTGCGAAAAGTGTGCGCCAAAGCGGAATAGTACGAGTTTCACCCATAGGCGGCGCTGGTGTTGTCAGGAAGAATATTCCCCAGCCCCCCCAACTTGAACCATATCGCTACGAGCGTTTTTGCGGAAAAAGTGAAATATTTCACGAAATATTTCATGAAATATTTCAACCTTGAAATATTTCAAAAGAGGACAAAAATTCCTTTCCGGGGAGCCGTCGGACGCCCGGATCGGACAAGTGGTTCCGGAGTTATAGCGGTTTGAAAAAGTTTGATAAGTAGTTTGATAACAGTTATCGAACTCCAACACCGACTTATCAAACTTCCGGACAAATACTAAAAGTGGAATATCTCGGCCAATCCTCGTGCTAGAGGCACGTCCGAGGTATCGGTGGATAGGTCTTGGAGTGGAGCACCGGATCGTCACCCCCCCGCCCCTCCCATATCCACCCCCTCCCCCTCAGGAGGGGAAAACCAGTGATTTTTAGTGTCCGGTTGGTTTTGCGTTATAAAAGTGCGTAAATCGGTATAAAAATATTGAAAAACATTAAGTGCGAACATCCCGACTCGTTTAAGGGGTCTACCGTTTTCGTGTGATGAAAAACAAAAAAGTTGTGGGTGTTTGAAATTTCAATTGCGAAGTGTAGTGCAAATGTATGGGAAACGGCATTTTCCCTCGGTTTTTCTTTAATAACTTTTTATCGGAGTGTCGGATCACCGCGATTTTTGCACCGCTGGATGCGCACAGCTGAGAGGTTTATGTCTGTGGTTCTGAATTTTTCATTTCGTACATAACCTCAAAAATTTTGAGCAAAAACCTCAAAAGTTGCTAAGGAAGTGTTTAAAGTGGTTTAGAACAACGTTGATGATCGAATCGTTATTAAAAACAGTTAAGTGAGATTCAGGCGCTTCGATTGATATATTGTGCGTTTCGCTACGTTAAGTTTTGTGAAAGTTATTGCCGATTGAATTTGGGGACTTCAAACGTGAATTTTGTATGAAGTATCGGCAAAAGTATTTCACAACATTGCGCGCCGTCTGAGTGGCGCCGGCGAAAACACGTGGAGGTACGGCACAACATTTCGCCACGGGTCCGGAGGAGCCAAAAGTGGCCAAAAGTGACCAGGAGAAGTCTTCATCCTACGAGGACGTGTCGCACATGGATCGAAGCGGGCCGCTCTCGGTAAGCCAGGAAAGTGTTCCAATTTTAAATCTGACCTAAATTGGGCTTGTGGGACCGAGTTGAAGTTTAGCTTTTCCGGCGATTTTCCTGTTTCATCTTCAAATTGGGCTACCAGGCTCAATAGTCATCCGATCGTAACGGGAAAGTGTTTGCTGCAATTGCCGGAACGTTTGCCAACGAGTTCCAAGCGAACATCCCGGAAAAGTCGGAAAAGTCGGAAAAGCGTTTTCGGGTGCTAGGATTTCTTCGGCCAATCCATATCGTGCGACATATCATTCGACGCAGCGGATCGTGAGGATTGTGGAAAACAACACCTCGTCCACTTTCCACCCATCCCCGCCCACCAGCAGCCGGAAAACCGGTTGTGGAAGCAGTTTTCCCGAGTTTTCCCGGGTTTAGAGCGGAGTTAGGTCAACGGTGTGTTCGGGGAAATTGCTCGGCAGGAAAATTTCCATCTAATTCCATCTTCAGCCGGGTTACTTTCCAACCCCAGGGGCCGCACCAGCCGGAAAAGCGTTTTTTGGAGTAAAAATTTTCCGGCCAAATCCCATCGTGCGGCATATCGTTCGACGCGGCGGACCGTGAGGATTGTGGAAAACACCACCTCGTCCACTTTCCACCCACCCCCGCCCACTAGCAGCCGGAAAACCGGTTGTTGAAGCAGTTTTCCCGAGTTTTCCCGGGTTTAGAGCGGAGTTAGGTCAACGGTGTGTTCGGGGAAATTGCTCGGCAGGAAAATTTCCATCTAATTCCATCTTCAGCCGGGTTACTTTCCAACCCCAGGGGCCGCACCAGCCGGAAAAGCGTTTTTTGGAGTAAAAATTTTCCGGCCAAATCCCATCGTGCGGCATATCGTTCGACGCGGCGGATCGTGAGGATTGTGGAAAACACCACCTCGTCCACTTTCCACCCACCCCCGCCCACCCGCAGCCGGAAAACCGGTTGTTGAAGCAGTTTTCCCGAGTTTTCCCGGGTTTAGAGCGGAGTTAGGTCAACGGTGTGTTCGGGGAAATTGCTCGGCAGGAAAAATTCCATCTAATTCCATCTTAAGCCGGGTTACTTTCCAACCCCAGGGGCCGCACCAGCCGGAAAAGCGTTTTTTGGAGTAAAAATTTTCCGGCCAAATCCCATCGTGCGGCATATCGTTCGACGCGGCGGATCGTGAGGATTGTGGAAAACATCACCTCGTCCACTTTCCACCCACCCCCGCCCACCAGCTGCCGGAAAACCGGTTGTTGAAGCAGTTTTCCCGAGTTTTTCCGGGTTTAGAGCGGAGTTAGGTCAACGGTGTGTTCGGGGAAATTGCTCGGCAGGAAAATTTCCATCTAATTCCATCTTCAGCCGGGTTACTTTCCAACCCCAGGGGCCGCACCGGCCGGAAAAGCGTTTTTTTTGGAGTAAAAATTTTCCGGCCAAATCCCATCGTGCGGCATATCGTTCGACGCGGCGGACCGTGAGGATTGTGGAAAACACCACCTCGTCCACTTTCCACCCACCCCCGCCCACCCGCAGCCGGAAAATCGGTTGTTGAAGCAGTTTTCCCGAGTTTTCCCGGGTTTAGAGCGGAGTTAGGTCAACGGTGTGTTCGGGGAAATTGCTCGGCAGGAAAATTTCCATCTAATTCCATCTTCAGCCGGGTAACTTTCCAACCCCAGGGGCCGCACCAGCCGGAAAAGCGTTTTTTGGAGTAAAAATTTTCCGGCCAAATCCCATCGTGCGGCATATCGTTCGACGCGGCGGACCGTGAGGATTGTGGAAAACACCACCTCGTCCACTTTCCACCCACCCCCGCCCACTAGCAGCCGGAAAACCGGTTGTTGAAGCAGTTTTCCCGAGTTTTCCCGGGTTTAGAGCGGAGTTAGGTCAACGGTGTGTTCGGGGAAATTGCTCGGCAGGAAAATTTCCATCTAATTCCATCTTCAGCCGGGTAACTTTCCAACCCCAGGGGCCGCACCAGCCGGAAAAGCGTTTTTTGGAGTAAAAATTTTCCGGCCAAATCCCATCGTGCGGCATATCGTTCGACGCGGCGGACCGTGAGGATTGTGGAAAACACCACCTCGTCCACTTTCCACCCACCCCCGCCCACTAGCAGCCGGAAAACCGGTTGTTGAAGCAGTTTTCCCGAGTTTTCCCGGGTTTAGAGTGGAGGTACGTGAACGGCGTGTTCTGCGGGATTGTTCGGCTGGGAAATTTCCATCGCTTTGCACCTTTAGCCGGGCAATTTTCCTTCATCAGGGGCCGCACCAGCCGAAAAAGCGTCTTTGTATAGGGGTGTCGTGTAAGTAGGAGGAAAGGAGCAAAGCCCAGTCATGGCTACGACTGGGCGTACGCTCCGATCTCGGACGGAGTCCATCGAGGAGAGGCCTCCGAAACTCCCCGCCTTAATGGAAGCACGAGTGGTGATTCCACGGGCCACGGTGGCGGTTCCGAGCTCAAAGCCACCGAGTCCGGAAATGACTGAGGTGCTTAAGCTCCTCAATGAGTCGTCGCTCACGATTGAGCAACTACGGGCAACCATCAAGGAGCTGCAAATGGAGTTGACGATGCTCCGACAGCGGATGGATGCGAATGCGGAGCAATCTCGTCAAGATATGCGGCTGGTTCGAGAGCAGGCCCGAGAAGAGATGCGGCAGGTACGTGAGGAGGCCCGTCAACGGGAAACGTTCGCCCGTGAGGACAATGAGCGTCTTCGCAGTGCGCTGATGGAGGAGCGTACCAGCTTCCAGGAGTTGTTGGCGCAGTCCATGGGGTTTGGTGGCCCTCAGCGTCCGCAGCGGCAGAACACGGAGCCTGCACCAGCAGCGAAGAAGCAGCAGCAACAACAGCAGCTGAACCAGAGCGAGTGGCCGCAGTTGCAAGCGAAGCAGCAGCATCAGCGTGAGCGGCCGACGTCCGAGCGTTATCCAGTCGGATCAGGAGCGGTGGCGGATTGCCACCTGGATGATGAAGGCGACCAATGGACAGTCGTCGAGCGTAAGCAACAGCGACGGATCGCCACAAGTGCTGCACCGTCTTCTCAGTGGCAGAATCAAGGACGCCTGCTAAGCGAGCAGATGCGGCAGAAGCAGCAGAAGAATGCAAACACTGCTCAGTCGGCGCGTTCATCTCAGCCAGCACAGCAGCAGCAGCAATCAGCGTACAAGAAGTTGCGTCGCACAAGGGCTGACGTGATTGAGGTGGTGCCTAAGGATGGTAAGACCTGGCTGGATGTGTATACGAAGGTCCGCCGGGCTCTGAACAACGACACCAGTGCCCAAGACATGGCCGAGTCTATCAAGATGGGCAAGCGAACGCGGACGAACAACCTCCGTCTTCCACTCGCTCGATCGGCCGACACGGAGCAGATCTGCTCCCGAGTTCAGGAGCTGGTAGGCGAGGAAGGAGTTGTGCGAGCCATCACGGACATGGGTGAGCTCCTGGTTACTCACATCGACCCGTCCGCCACGGAGGAAGAGTTGAAGGAGGCTCTGGACACAGCAGCGTCCGGAAAGACCGGAATTGCATCGGTCAGCATGTGGGGCCGATTCGATGGCATCAAGACAGCCCGGGTACGGCTTTACTCCAAACAGGCGAAGGCACTCAGCGGTAAATCCATCAAGCTGTGTGGCTGTGTGAGCTACATGCAGGAGGCTGCACCACATCCAGTAGAGCGTCAGCGATGCTATCGCTGTCTGCTCATGGGCCACTTGGCACGTGATTGCCGTTCTCAGGTCACACGAGAGAAGATCTGCATCCGCTGTGGCACCGAAGGTCACTTCTCCAAGGGATGCACGGCCGAGCTGAAATGTGCCGTGTGTGGTGGTCCCCACGCTGTCGGCCATAACACTTGTGTTCAGACGGCCCAAAATTCACTCTAAAGGTGATGCAAGTCAACATCGGGCACGGCCGGGTCGCACAAGATCTGGCCATCCAGACAGCACGGAACGATCGGGTGGATGTACTGTTGCTGTCCGAGGTTTACAGGCCGCCTGCGAATAACGGCAACTGGGCGTTAGATGCGTCAGGAGCTGCAGCCGTGGTGTCGACTGGGCCGTATCCTTTACAGCGGGTGTGGCGTAGTGCGGTTCCTGGTCTTGTTGCTGCACAAGTGGCAGGAGTTGTCTTCATTTCCTGCTATGCTCCTCCACGTTTGCTAATCTCAGAGTTCGAGGCGTTCATAGAGGCGGTGCAGCTGGAGGTGTTGTCCCACGACAGTGTGGTCGTCGCTGGGGATTTCAACGCCGCACATACTGCCTGGGGAAGCGATCGTGATACCACGCGAGGCGAGGAACTTCTCATGATGGCGCAGTCACTGGGCCTTACGCTTCTTAACAGAGGGAGTGCGCCTACATTTGCTGGGAATGGCGTGGCACAGGCCAGCCACATCGACGTCACCTTCGTTAGTCCGAGCATTGCACGTGTTGACTCGTGGGTGGTTGGAAGTACATACAACGCATCTGACCATTTCAACATCGAGTTCGAGGTAGGCAGTACAGCCGGAGTATCATCGGATCGGCCATCACACCATAGGCCGAACGGCGGGCATTCTCGGCAACAGAATAGAGCATCTGCTGGCAGACGCTGGAAGATTAGGCAGTTTGATGCCGACGCATTTCTCCTGGCACTAAGCGCAGCTAGGTTCGAGGAGCGAGCAGCGACACACTTTGGGCTGGTGGACGCGATGGTCGACGCGTGTGAGGAGACCATGCAGCGTGCCCCGTGGTCGCCTCATGGCTCCCGTCGGAGTGTTTTCTGGTGGAGTCCGGAGCTGGATCAGTTGCGGGAAGTGTGTCGTGAGGCACGTGACTGCATGCTGAGGACAACTGACCTGCAGGAGCGCAGCTTCGCGGCCGCGCGTCACCGTACAGCGAGACATGAGCTGGACAAAGCCATTCGTGCCAGCAAGCGTCGCCATTTTGAGGACCTGGTGAAGGAGGCAGAGGACAACGTGTTCGGCGCTGGCTATCGGGTGGTGTTGTCCCGGCTTCGCGGCAGCTTTGTTCCAGCTGAGGGAGATCGCAGCGAGCTGGAGCGGATTGTGGGGGACTTGTTCCCCACCCATCCACCGGTCACCTGGCCTGATTACACCGAGGAGCAGCAGTGTCCTGTAGCAGAAGCGCCCCTTCAGATGCGGCCAGTTACCACCAGCGAGCTGCTTACCATAGTGGCCAACATGAACAATCGTAAAGCGCCCGGACTAGACGGCATCCCGAATGCGGCCGTTAAGGCCGCCATCAGGAAGTACCCGGAGGTCTTCTGCCGAATGTACCAGGACTGTTTTGACCGTGGCGAGTTTCCTTCGTCATGGAAGAGGCAGCGTCTGGTGCTGCTGCCGAAGCCCGGCAAACCTCCCGGGGAAAGCTCCTCGTACCGGCCTCTCTGCATGCTTGATGCACTGGGCAAGGTCTTGGAGCGCCTGATTCTCGAGCGGTTAAACGAGCATCTGGAGGACCCGGAAGGTCCACTCCTTGCGGACGAGCAGTATGGATTTCGTCGTGGAAGATCCACCGTCAGCGCGATAGAACGTGTTGTCCAGGCCGGTAGGACGGCCATGGCGTTCCGCCGGACGAATCGTCGGGATAATCGTTGCCTGATGGTGGTGGCGTTGGACGTCCGCAACGCATTCAACTCGGCGTCGTGGCAGGACATCGCGAGTGCATTGCGTGACAAGGGGGTTCCGTCGATGCTGCAACGAATCCTGCGCAGCTACTTCGAGGGCCGTAAGCTGTACGTGGAGACGAACGAGGGTCCAATTGTGAGAGATGTTACTGCAGGGGTGCCACAGGGGTCCATCTTGGGCCCCACTTTGTGGAACCTCCTATACGACGGTGTTCTGGCGGTGACTCTCCCACCGGGTGTAGAGAGTGTGGCTTACGCGGACGACCTCGTCTTATTGGTCCCGGCGACTACACCAGAGGCGGCAGCAGCATCTGCGGAGCAAGCATTTGCGGCGATTCAGGCGTGGATGCACGATCATCATTTGGAGTTGGCTCCACACAAAACGGAGATGACTGTGATCTCCAGCAGGAAGAAGCCTCCGTCAGTCTCCATCAATCTGGACGGTGTGGTTGTGCAGTGTGCTCGCTCCATTCGATATCTCGGAGTGCAGCTGCACGATCATCTGTCGTGGCTTCCACACGTCAAGCAGATAACAGCCAAAGCCACTAGAGTAGCGGATGCAGTCACCCGTCTTATCGAAAATCATCGTGGGCCGAAAGCCAGCAAGGCCAGATTACTGGCAGCTGTGGTGGAGTCAGTACTTCGATACGCGGCGCCGGTTTGGAGCGGGGGATTGGAGCTGCGCGAGTGTCGCCGCTTACTTCAACGTGTGCAGCGAAAGATGGCCATACGCGTGTCCAGAGCGTTCTGCACAACGAGGTACGAGTCGGCTGTGCTTATGGCTGGCTTGGTGCCAATCGGTCTACTGCTGCAGGAGGACACTCGTGTTTATCATCGAATAGCGCAGGAAGGCCGGGTGATGGCCAACGAGATCCGGCGGCAGGAGCGAGAATCCACCATCGATCAGTGGCAACGCAACTGGGACGAGGATGCGGCCAGTGAAAATGCCAGCCGCTACACACGCTGGGCGCATCGTGTGCTGCCGAACGTCGGGGCATGGCAGTCTAGAGCTCATGGCGATGTGACCTTCCAGCTGACTCAGGTACTCACTGGTCACGGTTTCTTCCGTGACTACCTGAGCAGTATGGGGTTCACGTCGTCTCCGGACTGCAGGAGATGCCCAGGAGTTCCTGAGACGGCTGAGCACGCCGTGTTCCAGTGTCCCCGGTTCGCGGATGTTCGGGAAAGACTGCTTGGCGATATCTCCCCTGATGACCTGCAGGCAGTTTTGCTTCGGGGCTCGGAGCAGTGGAGCCAGGTATGTGAGGCAGCCGCCAGCATCACCAACGAGCTGCAGGCGGAGTGGGACGCTGAACGTGCGGAGTTGGCCGCGCAAGGTCTGCTGTCGCTAGCGTCTACTCCGCAGGATCGGGAAGCCGTGGCACGGGCCAGGAATGATCGGCGAAATGCAGC
>NW_026045166.1:22500-42500 GCF_943734845.2 Anopheles funestus
ATGTAACACAATCCCGGTGGTACGTCCAAAGACTAACTTTCTGACTAAGTTGTCTTTATTACCCAATAGTCCCAGGCCTTGTGACTTGTGGCTCATGTCTACGCCCATGGCCACCATTCGCTAAGATAGTTTTGAAGTCACTTTGAAGGCCCAGGAACAACTCTCTTAGCACATCGGTTAACCTGGCGCCGCAGTCAACTCATGTGCTTGGATCGGATCGAGCTATTGAGTATTGGGCCTGCATACTCGCTCATCCGTATCCTTTGCGTACCGCCCCATGGCCCTTGTATGTCTGCACCACAGTTCCTGTTCGTTCCGTGCCTATGGCCGGATACGTATTGCACATCGGTATACCTGTCGCTACTCAGGCAACTCGTGTGCGTGGATTGGATCGAGAACATGGTGTGTGCCCCATGTTATAATTGATAGTCCATATCCACTTTATAGGTTAAAGTCATAAGTTGTGATTGCACAACCATTCTTCATAAGAGTTTAATCACTCTTCAACTAACTTTCGTTCTGGTGTCTTGGTATCAAATCGCGTAAGACACAAGATTCTACTGGCCAAATAGAATCTAGCACATTGGTTAACCTGGCGCCGCAGTCAACTCATGTGCTTGGATCGGATCGAGCTATTGAGTATTGGGCCTGCATACTCGCTCATCCGTATCCTTTGCGTACCGCCCCATGGCCCCGTCCTTAGAGTTAATGACTAGTAGGCTTAACTCTTTGTATGTCTGCACCACAGTTCCCGTTCGTTCCGTGCCGTGGCCGGATACGTATTGCACATCGGTATACCTGTCGCTACTCAGGCAACTCGTGTGCGTGGATTGGATCGAGCTCATGGGGTGTGTAGAGATTCCATGTTATAATTGCAAGTCCATATCCACTTTATAGGTTAAAGTCATAAGTTGTGATTGCACAACCATACTTCATAAGAGTTTAATAACTCTTCAACTAACTTTCGTTCTGGTGTCTTGGTATCAAATCGCATAAGACACAAGATTCTACTGGCCAAATAGAATCTAGCACATTGGTTAACCTGACGCCGCAGTCAACTCATGTGCTTGGATCGGATCGAGCTATTGAGTATTGGGCCTGCATACTCGCTCATCCGTATCCTTTGTGTACCGCCCCATGGCCCCGTCCTTAGAGTTAATGACTAATAGGCTTAACTCTTGTTTGTCTGCACCACAGTTCCCGTTCGTTCCGTGCCGTAGCCGGATACGTATTGCACAGTAGTAGACACCGTAATCTGACGTATCTAACACACCACTATTGTAACTCGTCGTCCAAGGACCTTTCAAGTGCCTGATGGCCAGGGGAGCTCTTACACGGCACGGAGACACAGTGATGCTCGCCCATCAAAGTGTACAACGATCGAGTTTGCTTAAGTGTCTGGGTACCTACACACCAGACACAATGCAATGGCCATGGATCCACACAAGGCACATCACATGCAGAAAGCTTCACCAGATTATGACACATACCACACTCTTGTAACTCGTCGTCGAAGGGGCGTTCAAAGTGCCTTACGGCTAGGGGAGATCTAGCACGGCACGGAGACACAGTGATGGTTGCCCATCAAAGTGTACAACGATCGAGTTTGCTTTCCGCGCAAGCGTTCTAAGTGTCTGGGTACCTACACACCAGACACAATGCAATGGCCACGGATCCACACAAGGCACATCACATGCAGAAAGCTTCACCAGATTCTGACACATACCACACTCTTGTAACTCGTCGTCGAAGGGGCGTTCAAAGTGCCTTACGGCTAGGGGGGATCTAGCACGGCACGGAGACACAGTGATGGTCACCCATCAAAGTGTACAACGATCGAGTTTGCTTTCCGCGCAAGCGTTCTAAGTGTCTGGGTATCTAAGCACCAGACACAATGCAATGGCCACGGATCCACACAAGGCACATCACATGCAGAAAGCTTCACCAGATTCTGACACATACCACACACATGCAACTCGTCGTCGAAGGGGCGTTCAAGTGCCTTACGGCTAGGGGAGATCTAGCTCGGCACGGGGACACAGTGATGGTCACCCATCAAAGTGTACAACGAACGAGTTGGCTTTCAACAAATTCTGACACATAGCAAGCGAGCGACCGAGCTACACCGAAGGCAGCCCATGGTTGGTCACTCGCGGACGATCATCAGTAATGATCCTTCCGCAGGTTCACCTACGGAAACCTTGTTACGACTTTTACTTCCTCTAAATCATCAAGTTCGGTCAACTTCAGCCATGCCAGCTGCAGCTCACGAAGGAACCGCGGAAGGTAAGCCTCCAGAAACCTCACTAAATAATCCATCGGTAGTAGCGACGGGCGGTGTGTACAAAGGGCAGGGACGTAATCAGCACTAGCTAATGACTAGTGCTTACTAGAAATTCCAGGTTCATGGGGACCGTTGCAGTCCCCAATCCCGACTAGATGGGCATTTTAGTGATTTCCCGTTCCTCTCGGAATGGGGGCGCCTATTGGCGAGAACACGCTGCGACCCACATTGTAGCACGCGTGCAGCCCAGAACATCTAAGGGCATCACGGACCTGTTATCGCTCATTCTCAGCTTGCTAAACACAAGTTGTCCCGCTAAGCAGGGCAAACGTAGCCGACGACCGCCCGTGAAGGCGCCGCCCGGCTGTAACGTCAGGTGCGCCCGGAGGCGCACTGCTGACAGCGTTCTAGTTAGCATGTTTGAGTCACGTTCGTTATCGGAATTAACCAGACAAATCATTCCACGAACTAAGAACGGCCATGCACCACTACCCTTAAATTTGAGAAAGAGCTATCAATCTGTCTTACCTCGATAAGTTTGGACCTGGTAAATTTTCCCGTGTTGAGTCAAATTAAGCCGCAAGCTCCACTTCTTGTGGTGCCCTTCCGTCAATTCCTTTAAGTTTCAACTTTGCAACCATACTTCCCCCGGAACCCGATTTTGGTTTCCCGGAAGCGACTGAGAGCACCGAATAGGGGTAGCGTCTCCCAATTGCTAATTGGCATCGTTTACGGTTAGAACTAGGGCGGTATCTAATCGCCTTCGATCCTCTAACTTTCGTTCTTGATTAAAGAAAGCATCCATGGCAAACGCTTTCGCTTCAGTTGGTCCTACGACGGTCTACGAATTTCACCTCTCGCGCCGTAATACCAATGCCCCCAACTACTTCTGTTAATCATTACCTCTAGGTTTCTGACAAACCAACGAAATCGTATAAACCGAGGTCATATTCCATTATTCCATGCAAGATTATTCTCGGCCAACGCCAACCCCACGGGGGGGCCGGACGCTTTGTCTTAGCCTGCTTTGAGCACTCTAATTTGTTCAAGGTAAATGTGAGTATCTTGAGCACCATGAGGAGCCCGTGCCGGAGTTAACCGGTAGCACGGTACTCGTTCACAGAGTAACGCCCAAGTACACCATTGTGAGTCGCAGCCGTGAGCGCGCGCACGAACGGCCCCGGCGTGTAACCGGGCGCCCGTGGCGGTCACGTGTCTGGACGGGCAATCAACTTCGAACGTTTTAACCGCAACAACTTTAATATACGCTAGTGGAGCTGGAATTACCGCGGCTGCTGGCACCAGACTTGCCCTCCACTTGATCCTTGTTGAAGGATTTATACTCAACTCATTCCAATTATGGACCATCGTTAGAGAGGTCCATATTGTTATTTCTCGTCACTACCTCCCCGTACTGGGATTGGGTAATTTACGCGCCTGCTGCCTTCCTTGGATGTGGTAGCCATTTCTCAGGCTCCCTCTCCGGAATCGAACCCTGATTCCCCGTTACCCGTCGCAACCATGGTAGTCCTCTACACTACCATCAATAGTTGATAGGGCAGACATTTGAAAGATCTGTCGTCAGTCGACAAGCGACCATACGATCTGCGTCCTTATCCAGACTTCAACTCAAGCCGCCCGGAGGCGATTGGTTTAACTAATAAGTGCACCAGTTCAGCTACCCGCGAGGGCACCAGTCCCGGCATGTTGCATGTATTAGCTCTGGATTTTCCACAGTTATCCAAGTAACTAGTGGTAGGATGATCTTGTGAATTATAGCTGTTATACTGAGCCTTATGCGGTTTCACATTCATTTATGTTTGTACTTAGACATGCATGGCTTAACCTTTGAGACAAGCGTATATTACTGGTAGGATCAACCAGAATTCGTTCCACTACAGACACACACTCGCTTAGTGGGAAATAAATTTCCACACAACTCTCTCTCTCTAGAACCATATGGAATGGCTCTTTGGTGTTGGGTAAGGCACCAATTTGTTGGGGTGTAACGGTCACCACCAACTTTAAGTTTGTTAGGGCACAACGGAAACCACTAACTAAACTTTAGGAAACTAAATTTCCTCACACATTATCTCTCACCATATTAGCACTAGGTGCTATCCACGATTGTACAACGTTTCAACTCTTGAATCGACCGTAGGGCCGCGGAATTGCTTCCGGGCCCCTATTCTCGCTATTAATTGTTCATCTCTTTCAATACATCGAGTTCGTTCCATTGGGTAGTTCGCATGGCGAACGTTTTGATGCAGCCCCCTGGGGGACCACGGCACTTTACACCGGGTATGGTGTATGCGCAACCTACAGATAACAATAAACCCCTTATGCGTGTGTAAACCGATGTTGGGCTGCTCAACATCTTTCATGGTTACATCACTTGCACCAGAACCCACGGTGCCGATTTGGTAATATGTTGTACATTTACTCTCAAGATGTACGCTTCGGCCCCTTATTCAGGGGCTCAAGCTATTACCAGCAAGAACAATCCTCATCCAGACTTGAACTCGAAACACCCGGAGGCGAACGGTTTAACTAATAAGTGCACCAGTCTTGAATCCATGCGTCGGTGGAAACAATGCCGGCGTGTTGCATGTATTAGCTCTGAACTTAGCGAGTGATTGCCTTGCAGCTGTCATACTGAGCGTAGAGCGTGATTATCGCTCACTTGAACCATGTTGAATGGCTCTTTGGTGTAGGGTAAGGCACCAATTTGTTGGGGCGTAACGGTCACCACCAACTTAAGACTTGCTTATAGGTATTTCAACGTTTTCAACTCTTTAATCGACCGTGTTTCATTATCATCTCTTCTTCTTATTAAATGCATCGAGTTCGTTCCATTGGGTAGTTCGCGTGGCGAACGGTTTGATGCAGCCCCTACCACGGCACTTTACACCGGGCATGGTGTATCGCAACCTACAGATCACCAATATATTTGTGATCGATAATGCACACTTCTTACACGACTGACCAGTCGACAGCGCTGCCTTCCTATTATTGCGTGTGTAAACCGATGTTGGGCTGCTCAACATCTTTCACGGTTACATCACTTGCACCCCGAACCCATGGTGCCGATTTGGTAATATGTTGTACATGGTCTCAAGATGTACGCTTCGACCCCTTATTCAGGGGCTCAAGCTATTACCAGCAAGATCAATCCTCATCCAGACTTGAACTCGAAACACCGGAGGCGAACGGTTTAACTAATAAGTGCACCAGTCTTGAATCCATGCGTCGGTGGAAACAATGCCGGCATGTTGCATGTATTAGCTCTGAACATAGCGAGTGATTGCCTTGTAGCTGTCGAACTGAGCGTAGAATGTGATTATCGCTCACTTGAAAGGTCAAGCCCTTTCGAGTCGTCCGGTTTTTACGCCAGACGACTCGGTTCACCATCTTTCGGGAAGGGACCGTCTCGGTCGCAAGCTGCTCCGGTCCCCAAACAACCTGCGACAAATGATAGGAAATGCCGACATCAATACGTGTTCAGTTTGGTTTATCGCTCATTTGTCTTTTTGACCATCGATCCCTGATTATAACTCTCAATTAAACAGTCAGAGAGTAAGGCATGCCCATCGATATCTCATCGACAGGCGATACCGCAAGAACGGCCAACGACACATCAGGTGATCGATTATTGCTACGACTTTTGCTTAATCGTTTCCACTCCTTAGAGAAAGAAACCCCCGGGGACCGTCCTCGGTCGCAAGCTGCTCCGGTCCCCAAACAACCTGCGACAAATGATAGGAAATGCCGACACTCAATACGTGTTCAGTTTGGTTTATCGCTCATTGGTCTGTTTGACCATCGATCCCTGATTAATACTCTCAGTAATCCAGTCGGGAGAGTAAGGCATGCCCATCGATATCTCATCGACAGGCGATACCGCTTGAACGGCCAACGACACATCAGAGGATCGTATCTTGCTACAACTTTTGCTTAATCGTTTCTTCTCCTTGGAGAAAGAAACCCCCGGGGACCGTCTCGGCCGCAAGCTGCTCCGGTCCCCTAAACAACCTGCGGCATCAAAAGATAGGAAAAGCCGACATCAATACGTGTTCAGTTTGGTTTATCGCTCATTGGTCTTGTTTGACCATCGATCCCTGATTAATACTCTCAATTAGAAGGTCGGTAGAGTAAGGCATGCCCATCGATATCTCATCGACAGGCGATACCGCATGAACGGCCAACGACACATCAGAGGATCGTATCTTGCTACAACTCTTGCTTAATAGTTTCCACTCCTTGGAGAAAGAAACCCCCGGGGACCGTCTAAGGCGCCGCAAGTTGCTCCGGTCCCTAAACAACCTGCGGCATCAAATGATAGGAAAAGCCGACATCAATACGTGTTCAGTTTGGGTTTATCGCTCATAGGTCTGTTTGACCATCGATCCTAGAATTCAACTTTCGGAGTAAGGCATGCCCGTCGATATCTCATCGATAGGCGATACCGGTAGAACGGCCAACGACACACATCTAGGATCGCATTTACTCTTCTTGGATGGATAACCAATACCCTAGGACCGTTTCATCGCGAGCTGCTCCGGTCCTCAAACAACTCGCGAACCACCGATAGGATGATATTAGGAATGGCCGACTTTCATCCTTTAACTCCTCAGTTCTGCTTACCAAAACATAGGTACTTGGACCTTAAAGACCACTATATGTTCCCCGATCGGGGGCAATCGGAACGTCTATCCATCATCAACATCGTTTCACTCATTCCGAACCACCAAATTGGACAGACAGTACCATATTCACCAACCGATTGCTTCAACTTCGCAAACTGTATGGTAAGTTCTACTAATTTCACATCTTACCATCGACTAATAGTGCATAAATCCACTTGGAAATCACTTTTCCTTGGTCCTCGGACCTTCTACGACAACGTCCAACAAATATCCGAAGTCGTTTCCCAACTTAGACCAAGCATTTCGTATCTTTACTTCTAATCGATTTTTTCTCTCATAATTGACGATCAAAATCTAAAAACCACATTTTGAGCCAGAAGCAGTCGTCCGATCGTCCTGGGGGTAGTCTCAATCGATTTAGAAGGGCCCAATTCATAAAGATACGTACTCAGTCAAATTCATGCTTCTGGCTCACCTACCCCCTATATAGAAAACGAAAGCGTACAGGCGTGGAAAACGTGCCATTTTTCTCCATCACGGACTTTTTTTTTCTCGTTGCACCGACTCTAGTAAAAAAGTGAAATTTTTTACTAGTTACCAACTTTTGCAAATTATCATCGGATATCACTTTTCATGGTCTATAGTAAGTTCTTATCACGTTTTAGTAGTTTTTGAAAAAAAAAATTTTTTTGAACTTTTCAAAATTTTTCAAAACAAAGTTTTTGTAGGCGGTTTTGTGTATGGAGGGTTACTAGTCTCGGGGTCACTGTTTGACCAAAAAACCACTATATATCATTCGAAAGGTAATTTCAAGGGCTACAAAAAATTGTTCTACGGCACCCCCCTCCGACGTCTAGTATTCGAGTTATTGGCCAAAAACCATCACTTGAGCGATTTTTCGTTCAGGGTACCCGACTCTAGTAAAAAAGTGAAATTTTTCTCGATTGACCAAGTGTTGCAAATGACCATCGGATTTCACTTTTTATGGTCTATAGTGAGTTCTGATCACGATTTGGTACTTTTTGAAAAAATTTTTTTGACGCACTTTTCAAAATTTTGCAAAACCAAAACTTTTTAGGCGGTTTTGTGTATGGAGGGTTACTAGTCTCGGGGTCACTGTTTGACCAAAAAACCACTATATATCATTCGAAAGGTAATTTCAAGGGCTACCAAAAATTGTTCCACGACACCCCCCTGCGACGTCTAGTATTCGAGTTATTAGCCAAAAACCGCAATTATAGCGGTTTTTCGTCCAGGGTACCCGACTCTAGTAAAATGATGCGATTTTTACTAGTCTAGGGAACTTTTTGGCCAAAAATCAAGTATATGTCATTCGATAGATAATTTCAAGGGCTACCAAAAATTGTTCCACGACACCCCCCTGCGACGTCTAGTATTCGAGTTATTAGCCAAAAACCGCAATTATAGCGGTTTTTCGTCCAGGGTACCCGACTCTAGTAAAATGATGCGATTTTTACTAGTCTAGGGAACTTTTTGGCCAAAAATCAAGTATATGTCATTCGATAGATAATTTCAAGGGCTACCAAAAATTGTTCCACGACACCCCCCTGCGACGTCTAGTATTCGAGTTATGGGCCAAAAACCATTCATACTTGAGCATTTTGCTCATTTTGCCTGTACGGGTACCGGGGACTAGTAAAATCAGGCCAATTTTACTAGAGTAGGGGTCCTTTTTGGTCAAAAAAACAACTTTTGCTCGTTCGATAGGGAATCGATAGGGCAACAAAAAATCGTTCTACGACCCCCCCCTTCCGATGTCTAGTATTCGAGTTATGGGCCAAAAACAGTTTATAGCTAATTTTTCACTCGATTTTTCACCAAGTATCGCACATTACTCCGGTTCTATACATTGGATCGTCAATCTTTAAGATTTTATGGGTAGTTCCAACTGTTTGCTACATTTCATCCATACATCACCAACCGATTCAATGTCTGTGCTAGAAGTTATTAGAGGAATAAAAAAATTTACCCTTGGCTTTGGACCGTACAATTTTACCCATTTTTGGCCCATATTTGCCCCATAGCTCCGCCGGTATCCAAGATATGGCCACACTTTCTTCTGGCCATGGGTAGATGGCACTTGTGGCTAGATTTCTTCCATGCACCACTAATCGCTACCATGTCTGTGGCCGGAGCTATTCACGAAAGCGCCTTGCGCACTTGGTCGGATTTTTGGTCCACCTGGCACCATTTTTGGCCCATATTTGCCCCATAGCTCCGCCGGTATCCAAGATAGCGCCACACTTTCTTCTGGCCATGGGTAGATGGCACTTGTGGCTAGATTTCTTCCATGCACCACTAATCGCTACCATGTCTGTGGCCGGAGCTATTCACGAAAGCGCCTCGCGCACTTGGTCGGATTTTTGGTCCAACTTCACCATTTTTGGCCCATATTTGCACCATAGCTCCGCCGGTATCCAAGATATGGCCACACTTTCTTCTGGCCATGGGTAGATGGCACTTGTGGCTAGATTTCTTCCATGCACCACTAATCGCTACCATGTCTGTGGCCGGAGCTATTCGACGAACAACCATCGCATTTACCTAGGTACTTTTTCGGATTTTTGGTCCAACTTGCACCATTTTTGGCCCATATTTGCCCCATAGCTCCGCCGGTATCCAAGATATGGCCACACTTTCTTCTGGCCATGGGTAGATGGCACTTGTGGCTAGATTTCTTCCATGCACCACTAATCGCTACCATGTCTCTGGCCGGAGCTATTCGACGAACAACCATCGCATTTACCTAGGTACTTTTTCGGATTTTTGGTCCAACTTGCACCATTTTTGGCCCATATTTGCCCCATAGCTCCGCCGGTATCCAAGATATGGCCACACTTTCTTCTGGCCATGGGTAGATGGCACTTGTGGCTAGATTTCTTCCATGCACCACTAATCGCTACCATGTCTGTGGCCGGAGCTATTCGACGAACAACCATCGCATTTACCTAGGTACTTTTTCAGATTTTTGGTCCAACTTGCACCATTTTTGGCCCATATTTGCCCCATAGCTCCGCCGGTATCCAAGATATGGCCACACTTTCTTCTGGCCATGGGTAGATGGCACTTGTGGCTAGATTTCTTCCATGCACCACTAATCGCTGCCATGTCTCTGGCCGGAGCTATTCGACGAACAACCATCGCATTTACCTAGGTACTTTTTCGGATTTTTGGTCCAACTTGCACCATTTTTGGCCCATATTTGCCCCATAGCTCCGCCGGTATCCAAGATATGGCCACACTTTCTTCTGGCCATGGGTAGATGGCACTTGTGGCTAGATTTCTTCCATGCACCACTAATCGCTACCATGTCTGTGGCCGGAGCTATTCACGAAAGCGCCTCGCGCACTTGGTCGGATTTTTGGTCCAACTTGCACCATTTTTGGCCCATATTTGCCCCATAGCTCCGCCGGTATCCAAGATATGGCCACACTTTCTTCTGGCCATGGGTAGATGGCACTTGTGGCTAGATTTCTTCCATGCACCACTAATCGCTACCATGTCTGTGGCCGGAGCTATTCACGAAAGCGCCTCGCGCACTTGGTCGGATTTTTGGTCCAACTTGCACCATTTTTGGCCCATATTTGCCCCATAGCTCCGCCGGTATCCAAGATATGGCCACACTTTCTTCTGGCCATGGGTAGATGGCACTTGTGGCTAGATTTCTTCCATGCACCACTAATCGCTACCATGTCTGTGGCCGGAGCTATTCGACGAACAACCTGCGCATTCACCTTCTCGTTGCACTTCTTCGGGAATTTGGTGCAACCAAGTTTTCACTATAACTTGGTCATTTTCCGTCCATCGGACATGCGGTTTTGGGTGTCGATACTTGACACCGCACGCTACAATATGTTCCTCCACGACCATGTGGTCCGATGCTTCCAACAGGAGCTATTCGAGGAGTACCGATTTTTCACCATTAAAAATGCTCAATTTTGCACCAACTTTTGCCTATAACTCAGGCTGTATCGATCGGATCTTCAATCTTGAAAAAGTTTTGGATAGGTGGCACCAAATGCTACATTTCGTTCTTCCACGTCAACTTTGTCCGATGTCTAGCAAAAAAGTTATTCGCGAACCAAGTCCAGAACCCATGCAATGGCTGCCCACATTGCATACATCACGGCGGTTAACTCTCGTTACTCTATACCGTGGACTTGGTACTTTTTCAGGCATTCGTTGCTACTTCTTGGTTCATGATATTCGTTTACGGTCTTCACTAGGGCATTTGGTGCTCCTTATCGGTTCATGATATTCGTTTACGGTCTTCACTAGGGCATTTGGTGCTCCTTATCGGTTCATGATATTCGTTTACGGTCTTCACTAGGGCATTTGGTACTGGGCTTCCCACTTTCTACTGATCGATCCATACTCACTTGCGTGCACCTAGCCTAGGAAGGTTTCCTATGGCTTCCCATCTTTCTACTGATCGATCCATACTCACTTGCGTGCACCTAGCCTAGGAAGGTTTCCTATGGCTTCCCATCTTTCTACTGATCGATCCATACTCACTTGCGTGCACCTAGCCTAGGAAGGTTTCCTATGGCTTCCCATCTTTCTACTGATCGATCCATACTCACTTGCGTGCACCTAGCCTAGGAAGGTTTCCTTGGGCTTCCCATCTTTCTACTGATCGATCCATACTCACTTGCGTGCACCTAGCCTAGGAAGGTTTCCTATGGCTTCCCATCTTTCTACTGATCGATCCATACTCACTTGCGTGCACCTAGCCTAGGAAGGTTTCCTTGGGCTTCCCATCTTTCTACTGATCGATCCATACTCACTTGCGTGCACCTAGCCTAGGAAGGTTTCCTTGGGCTTCCCATCTTTCTACTGATCGATCCATACTCACTTGCGTGCACCTAGCCTAGGAAGGTTTCCTTGGGCTTCCCATCTTTCTACTGATCGATCCATACTCACTTGCGTGCACCTAGCCTAGGAAGGTTTCCTATGGCTTCCCATCTTTCTACTGATCGATCCATACTCACTTGCGTGCACCTAGCCTAGGAAGGTTTCCTATGGCTTCCCATCTTTCTACTGATCGATCCATACTCACTTGCGTGCACCTAGCCTAGGAAGGTTTCCTATGGCTTCCCATCTTTCTACTGATCGATCCATACTCACTTGCGTGCACCTAGCCTAGGAAGGTTTCCCTTTGGTACCGACTTCCATCTACGCACTCGATATAACCTAGGTACTTGGTACCGATGATGGTTAACACTCAAGCATTTCTTGCATCCTGCGTGCAAGGTACCAATTTTCACTTCTTAGGTACGTTTATGGGCCCGCATTTATCCAATATCGCTCCGATGGCCTTTCGCATTATTTCATCCGATAGCCCTTGCCAAAAGCTACCAAAAGTTCCTCCACGGCCATGTGCTCCGACGCTTAGTTTAGGAAATATTCGAAAAAATTCATCTTAGGAAAAATTTTCTTATTGGAAAATCACCTTAAATCGATGGCCATTTTTTGGGCAAAAACTTTAACGTCTTCCCGACTTTGCGGGAATTGCGAATTTTAGGCACCCAGAGAAAATCTTTTACTTTAAGGGGGCGGCCGCGAAGTTGCCCAAAGTCTCGGACACAAAAATTCTCAAGTTCCCCACTCTAGTAAATCGCCCTATGAGTATCTCCTGGCCCGCGAGCTCTGCGAGCGGGCCAGCTTCGGCGATTTTTGCCTTTTCGCCTAGGCGGTTCTTCTACGAAATTGGTCCACAGCTTTTGCTCAGAAAGCTAGCATTTGTTGCAACAGTTAGGTACTTGGTACCACATTTTGGTATCCATTTGGGCATTTGTGGCAACTACTCGGTACTTTGGCCCACATTTCGCTCTACTCGGGCTTCTATGGTGGTACTTGTCGGTACTTTTGGCCAACTTAGGCCAATTGGGTGCAACTTGCGGGTACTCTGTGGGTACTTTAGGGCATATTGTGTCTTTCGGGTGAACCTTCGCGATACTTCATGGGTACTGATGGCCAACTTAGGAACATTCAGTGCAACCTTTGGGCCTAAGGAAATTTGTCCAACTCTTTGGACTTAGAAAATTTTCTGGACTTAGAAAATTTTCTGGACTTGTAAAAATTTTCAAATGTTCAATTTGGCCCACATTTCGCTCTACTCGGGCCTCTATGGTGCTACTTGGCGGTACTTTTGGCCAACTTAGGCCAATTGGGTGCTATTTGTGGGTACTCTATCGGTACTTTTGGCCATCTTAGGCCCATTCGGTGCTATTTGTGGGTACTCTATCGGTACTTTTGGCCAACTTAGGCCAACTCAGTGCTACTTGTGGGTACTCTATCGGTACTTTTGGCCAACTTAGGCCAACGCGGTGCTATTTGTGGGTACTCTATCGGTACTTTGGGACATATTATGTCCTTCGGGTGAACCTTCTCGATACCTCATGGGTACTTGTGGCCAACTTAGGAAAATTCAGTGCAACCTATGGGCCTTTGGAAATTGCTCCAACACTTTGGACTTAGAAAATTTTCTGGACTTAGAAAATTTTTTGGACTTAGAAAAATTTTCAACTTCTGTATCTTCTTCATCAAGTTCCATTTTGTGGGACTTAGAAAATTTTCTGGACTTAGAAAATTTTTTGGACTTAGGAAATTTTTCAACACTTGTAAAATTTTTGTTCCTTCTTTGAAGAAGAATACTTTCCACTATTAGCTTCTTTCTCTTTTTCTTCTTAGTTGTCTTCTTATTTTCGGTCCGAGAGCGCCGACACTTGTAAAATTATCTAAGTCCGAAGACTTTTGGAATGAACCAAAAGTCAACGAACACAATACATCAACCCTATCAACATCAAGTGGCAACCCGAAGGAAGCGCAGCGGCCAGCCCATGTACAACGCGAAGTTGTAGCATGCAACCAACCAACCGCTAACCTCCAACGGCACTCAATGTATTCGTTACACATGGGCGCACCTGCACCACACTGTCGTGACCATCCAACGAGCCGTCGGTTCGGTCGTGTGTTACAAGCACCCCATCACATAGGCATAGAGTCACCACACAGTGTTCTTTAACACTCTCGTCACATGGTGCAAGTCACGGTACGCACCACCAATGTGCACTGGTTGGCCAATTCCAGCACACACGGGGCGCGCACGCGCAAGCACTAACCACCAAGCATGGGTCGCCTGAGAGGATCGATGCGAACGCATCTCTACAACTTGAAGCTCCCAGCCTGTAGTCCCGTCGTTTGCGGGCGGTCGTAGGTGTCGAAACTAGTGATATCCACAGTCGGCAAGCTCGTCCACCGGTGTTCCCAACATGTATGGTACTAACACGTGCAGCGCGAACCCGCCCTTTGCGGCCTAGTAGTAAGCGGGGATGAGACGCCAGTGTGCCAATGGACAGCACGGACGGTTCTCGGAGGGTTGTTAGGCCCGCTAGCTTACGACCACCTAATGGGTATAAGAAGCGCTATCAGCTCGGATTGGATACGACCTTAGAGGCGTTCAGGCATAATCCAGCGGACGTAGCGTCATACCATAGTCCGTTCGAACTAGTATTGAGCCAGTGGTCCGTACCTGTGGTTCCTCTCGTACTGCACAGGAATTCCGTTAAGATAGCGACAAACAATGCACACCAGTAGGGTAAAACTAACCTGTCTCACGACGGTCTAAACCCAGCTCACGTTCCCTTGAAAGGGTGAACAATCCTACGCTTGGTAAATTTTGCTTTACAATGATAGGAAGAGCCGACATCGAAGGATCAAAAAGCCACGTCGCTATGAACGCTTGGCGGCCACAAGCCAGTTATCCCTGTGTGTGCGTAGCTGTCAAGCCAGCAGTTTAGACGTGCTTTGTGTCGCTCCGTATTTTTTGCAAAAATATTGTGCAAAAGTGCTTATAAATAGCGGAACAATAGTCGAAAAGGGCGAATTGAGTGTCATTCTTAGCGAATATTGAAAAAGGAAATCGTTTTACTTCAATTTACTGCGCTAAAACTCAGTTTAAAGTGTCCCCATACACTTTGTATGGGGAACTTCAGTGGCGAATAAATATCGAAATACCGTGTTAGAACATTGGAAAAGTGGTAAAACACATGCTAGGGAGCATAAACTATCGTTTTCCAGCGACGTAAAATGCTTTTAAAAAGAGATAAACAGTAAAAACTCGACGTGAAAGTGCGTGCAACAGCGTGGTACGGTGGCGTCAGGTGTGTCGTCGCGTGTGTTTGTGTCATCAACAACACCACGAAGCGTTTTCGAGCAGTGAGGACAACAACCCAACGTAAAAGCTCCCTTTTTATAACGACAGCGCCACCCGTGGCGGGTTCCGCAACTTCCAGCGAAGACAGCAACCACCTTCTCTTCGACGTCTGCAGCGCCACCAGTGACCGGTAGCGGTAGCGCTTAGCCGGGACACCAGCGTTACGAAGCGTTACGGTGCTATAAAACTCGATGCGAATTGCATACCTTTCCGGCGCTTAGCGGTCAGAGAGTGAGAACGCGCAGCCGGAGACCGGGAACGCTTAGCAGGAGACCGGGAACGGTTCTTTGGCTCCGAATCCTTCCCCGGGAACGCCAAAACGAGAGACTTCAACGCGTCAGCAGGCGACGAACCCGTTTTTTGGTGTTTTCTTGAATCTCTTGCGGAATTTATTAAAAATTCTTATTCTTGCGGTTTTCTCTTGCGAAATTGTTTTTAATAAAGGAAAAAGTGGGAGTTTTTTATTCTTGCGATCCGCGGACGGGAAATCTGCCAAAGGGGCTCTAGCGACGGACGGTCGTTACCTTGGCAGATGTTGAAGGGAATATTCCCTTGTTCCGTCTGAACGATTCGTGCAGGCGGTTTTTTGTGAAAAGAGCGGAGAATGGAGGGGCGGGTGCTTCGTTCCGGGGTGCGGTCGTCGTCCACGCCTCGGAAGCGGTCCGATACCCCTTCCCCTTTACCGGAGACACCACGGCCGGCCGGACCAACGGTGGCGGTTCCGTCCGAGGCTGATAATTCCGAGGAGGAGGACGATGCGGAATTTTCCGACGCCTCTCTTCTCGAGCAGACGGTGGTGCCGCCAGTGGTAGCGGCAGGGGAGATGTCTTCAACCGTGGCTCCCCACGACGATGGCGAAGCGTCGGTGCTGGCTTTCCAGCACAAGATGCTGGAGAACTTCGCCAAACAGATCGAGTCGCTGACGGAAGAGCTGCGACTTAGCCGGGAACGTGAAGTGGCCCTGAAGTGTACGCTGGAAGCGCTTCAAGAGGGCATGCGTTCCTTGACGGCGCTTCATTCCTCGGCACAGCCTGTTGGTCAGGGCAGTGCCAGGACAAAACGCGGCCGGCAGCAGCGCAACCGTGCGAAGAAAGCTTCGCAACTGCAGCAGCAGCAGCAGCAGCAGCAGCAGCAGCAGCGGCAGCAGCAGCAGCAGCGGCAGCAGCAACAACAACAGCGGCAGCAGCAGCAGCAGCAGCAGCAGCAGCAGCGCAGCCAGCCACAGCCGCAGCGACGGACGGTCGCAGTGTCGGCTAATGGCCAGCAGCAGCAGCAGCAGCAACCGCAACGTCAGCAGCAGCGGCAACAGCAGCAGATGTCCTGGGCTACGGTCGTGAGCGGTCGGAAGAGCCGATCGCAACGCCCGACTCAGCAGCAGCAGCAACCGCAGCAGGTGGGCCAGCCGTACCGGCCACCTCAGATGCGCCAGCAGCAGCAGCAGAGTCAGCAGCAACAACATCAGCAGCATCGTGCCCAGTCTAAGGGGCGTCCTCCGCGTCCTGACCGCATTGCGGTGGTCCCAGGTTCGGACAAAACCTGGACAGAGATGTACGTGAAGCTGCGTACATCTCAGGAGCTGCAGGACGTCAGGGCAGACATCGGCATGGGGCGCCGGACCGTGCAAGGTCATCTGCTTGTACCGTTGCGGAAGAACGTCGATAGCGCGGAGCTGGCTCGCCGGATCCAGCTAGCGCTAGGTGAGGATGGCGAGGCACGAGTGGTGACGGAGATGGGTGAGCTTCTCATCACCAACGTCGACTCTCTGGCCAAAGAGAGTGACGTGAAGCTTGCCATTGAGGAGAAGCTGGGGTCAGCGGCTGGCATCACTCACGTCGAGCTTTGGGAGCTCCGTGATGGCACAAAGCGAGCGCGTGTTCGACTCCCACTGGCCAAGGCACGGAGTCTCATTGGTCAGAAGTTGACACTCTGCCAATGTGTCAGCGGCATCCGCGAAGTGCCGAAGAAGCCGCTCGACCGTCAGCGCTGCTTCCGTTGCCTGCTGATGGGGCACCTGGCGCGGGACTGCCGTTCTTCAACTGACCGGACGGGTCAGTGTTTGCAGTGTGGCGAGGTAGGCCACCGCGTTAGTCAGTGCACGTCGGCAGCTAAGTGCATTGTCTGCCAGGGGCCCCATCGAGTGGGCCACTCATCGTGCCGACAAGGTCAACAGTGTCGGGTGTAGTGAGGGTGATGCAGGTCAACCTGGGTGGTGGACGCACTGCTCAGGATCTGGCCCTGCAAACAGCCCGCACGAAGCGGGTCGACGTGCTGCTGCTGTCAGAGGTGTATCGACCTCCAGAGGGCAGCGGTAACTGGACGGTGGATTCGTCGGGGAGAGCAGCTGTGGTGGCAACCGGCCACCTTCCAATCCAGCGGGTCTGGCGCTGTGCCATGCCCGGGTTGGCTGCTGCGCAGATTGGAGGGGTGGTCTTCATCAGCTGTTACGCCCCTCCACGTCTCAACGCCGGCGAGTTCGAGCAACTTCTGGAGGCGGTGGAGTTGGAGGCCCAACCCCACCCTCGCATCGTCCTGGCAGGCGATTTCAACGCCTGGAATGAGGAGTGGGGTAGCCAACGTACCACCCGGCGCGGTGAAGAGCTGCTGGACACAATCCGGCAGCTTGGGCTTGTGATCCTGAACCAAGGATCGGTCCCGACGTTCGTGGGCAACGGAGTCGCCACTCCCAGTGTCGTGGATGTGTCTTTCGCGAGCGCATCCATTGCTCGTCCAGACACTTGGGAGGTGGCAGCGAACACCACTTCGTGCCACTATACGGCGTCGGACCACCGGTACATTTTCTTCACCGTGGGGCCTCCAACTCTCGACCAGCAGCGACGACAACAGCAGCAGCACCAGCAGCAGCAGCACCAGCAGCAGCAGCACCTGCAGCAGCAGCATCGTCACCTGAACGGGAGGCAGCAGCGACAACAGCAGCAGCATCGTCAGCGGGGACAGGGGTCCTCTTCGTCATCCACCACGTTTCGGCACGCTGGCCGGAGATGGAAGACGACGCAGTTTTCGGTGGAGGCATTCGCAGCCGCACTCCAGACGGCCGGTTTTCCGGAACGAGCCGTCAGCCAGGAGGGGATGGTCGACGCCATGCTAGATGCATGCGACGACACGATGGAGCGCGTCACCATGTCGCATCGTGACCCCCATCGAGACCTCTTCTGGTGGACTCCGGAGATCTTGCGTCTTCGGGAGGAGTGTGCGGCCGTGCACGAGCGGATGCTTCATACCACCGACCTGCAGGAGCGCAGCATCGTGGCTGCACATCATCGGTCGGCGAGGAGAGCCGTCGAGAAGGCTGTCCGGGCCAGCAAGCGAGCGCAGCTCGATGAGCTGATTCAACAGGCGGAAACCAACGAGTTTGGGGCCGGTTATCGGGTGGTCATGTCTCGTCTTCGTGGCTGCTTCGTGCCACCTGAGACTGACCGTGTCGTGTTGGAGCGGATAGCCAACGATCTGTTCCCGACACATCCGCCTGTTGACTGGCCGGACGCTGGATCATCGAGCGTCGACACCGAGGAGCGGAGTTCTTCGTTGACCCCTGTCACCGTGGGCGAGCTGTTGTCCATCGTGGGATCGATGGCGAACCGGAAAGCGCCTGGACTGGACGGTATCCCCAACGCGGCGGTTAAGACGGCCATTAGGAAGTACCCGGAGGTTTTCGTCCGTTTGTACCAGGACTGCCTGGACCGGGGTGCGTTTCCAGCGCCCTGGAAGAGGCAACGACTGGTACTGTTGCCAAAGCCTGGCAAGCCTCCCGGGGAAAGCTCCTCCTACCGGCCGCTGTGTATGCTCGACGCACTCGGCAAGGTGTTGGAGCGCCTAATTCTTAACCGCCTCAACGAGTTCCTGGAGGAACCAGATGCGGAACGGCTGTCGGACGGGCAGTACGGTTTCCGGCGAGGCAGATCCACCATCAGTGCGATCCAGCGCGTTGTCGAAGCGGGCAGGACGGCCATGTCCTTTCGCCGCACCAACGCCCGAGACAAGCGCTGCCTGATGGTGGTGGCACTTGATATCCGCAACGCCTTTAACTCTGCGCCCTGGCAAGCCATCGCCAACGCGCTGAGGGACAAGGGGGTACCGTCATCGCTGCAGCAGATACTGAGGAGCTATTTCGAGGACCGGCGGCTGGTTATCGACACCAGCGAGGGCCCTGTCGAGCGTAACATCAGTGCGGGCGTTCCACAGGGTTCCATTTTGGGACCCACGCTTTGGAACGTGCTGTACGACGGGGTCCTGGGTGTCCAGTTGCCTGAGGGGGCCGAGGTTATTGGCTATGCTGATGACCTTGTCGTCTTGGTCCCCGCAACGACACCCCAAGCCGCTTCCTCGACTGCTGAACGAGCCATCGCGGTAATCATGGACTGGCTGGACCGGAACCGTCTCTCGTTGGCGCCAGAGAAGACGGAAATGACGCTCATCTCCACCCTGAAGCGTCATCCGGTCGTGAGCATCAACATCGGAGGTGTGGTCGTGCAATCCCAGCGCTCCATCCGTTATCTTGGAGTTTGGTTGCACGACCACCTGTCATGGTTGCCGCACGTTCAGCAGGCTGCAGCGAAGGCCATGAAGGTCGCGGAAGCCGTCACGCGCCTCATGCCGAACCACAGTGGACCGAAGTCGTCGCGTGCCCGACTGCTGGCGGCCGTAGCGGACTCCATCCTGCGCTACGGGGCCCCAGTATGGTCGGAGGGGCTGCAGCTGCGCCAATGCCGTAGATTGGTGCAGCGCGTGCAGAGGACAACGGCCATTCGTGTTTGTCGGGCTTTCCGGACGGTGAGGGGTGAGACGGCCGTGCTGCTGGCCGGTCTCATTCCAA
>NW_026045166.1:47500-62500 GCF_943734845.2 Anopheles funestus
CTCCCCCCGAGCATGTCGAGCCAACTGCACCACTATTGTATTGGACAACATGTTCCCCTCGGGCATCGATGGGTTAATCATGCACCACTATTATAAAACCCTTTGACGTTTTCCCCCAAGCACGTTGATCCAGTATTACGACGGATACGGTCAACGAATTCTTGGACATCAAAGAGGTTTTCGATTGAATTTCCCCATGTTTCACAACGTACTCTTAGCGGTATCCTACGATACGTCTCACTCTATTTGTGTGTGTGCGCGTTTACGTGCGTGCGATTTATGCGGTTCACCCCTTTACTTTCAGCGCCCTGCGGTCCCAACAAAGGTCCCGAGCACGCCATTATGCACAGTGTGGAAGCGTGTTTCCCCCACGACACTAGACGGGCTGCTCGCCATAGTGTTCTATTGTGGCACGCTCCACCCTGAAGTTTGGTTTGTTGTATATCAAGGAATTGATAGGCACTCAAGAATGTGTGCATCGGCCGGGTTTAATCGTCCGACGCGCAATATGCGTTCAACTTATCGGTGTTCATGTGTCCTGCAGTTCACATTGTGACGCGCATTTAGCTGCGGTCTTCATCGATCCATGAGCCGAGTGATCCCCTGCCTAGGGTTTTATAGTAAGGTTCCCAATGTAACACAATCCCGGTGGTACGTCCAAAGACTAACTTTCTGACTAAGTTGTCTTTATTACCCAATAGTCCCAGGCCTTGTGACTTGTGGCTCATGTCTACGCCCATGGCCACCATTCGCTAAGATAGTTTTGAAGTCACTTTGAAGGCCCAGGAACAACTCTCTTAGCACATCGGTTAACCTGGCGCCGCAGTCAACTCATGTGCTTGGATCGGATCGAGCTATTGAGTATTGGGCCTGCATACTCGCTCATCCGTATCCTTTGCGTACCGCCCCATGGCCCTTGTATGTCTGCACCACAGTTCCTGTTCGTTCCGTGCCTATGGCCGGATACGTATTGCACATCGGTTAACCTGACGCCGCAGTCAACTCATGTGCTTGGATCGGATCGAGCTATTGAGTATTGGGCCTGCATACTCGCTCATCCGTATCCTTTGCGTACCGCCCCATGGCCCTTGTATGTCTGCACCACAGTTCCTGTTCGTTCCGTGCCTATGGCCGGATACGTATTGCACATCGGTATACCTGTCGCTACTCAGGCAACTCGTGTGCGTGGATTGGATCGAGAACATGGTGTGTGCCCCATGTTATAATTGATAGTCCATATCCACTTTATAGGTTAAAGTCATAAGTTGTGATTGCACAACCATTCTTCATAAGAGTTTAATCACTCTTCAACTAACTTTCGTTCTGGTGTCTTGGTATCAAATCGCGTAAGACACAAGATTCTACTGGCCAAATAGAATCTAGCACATTGGTTAACCTGGCGCCGCAGTCAACTCATGTGCTTGGATCGGATCGAGCTATTGAGTATTGGGCCTGCATACTCGCTCATCCGTATCCTTTGCGTACCGCCCCATGGCCCCGTCCTTAGAGTTAATGACTAGTAGGCTTAACTCTTTGTATGTCTGCACCACAGTTCCCGTTCGTTCCGTGCCGTGGCCGGATACGTATTGCACATCGGTATACCTGTCGCTACTCAGGCAACTCGTGTGCGTGGATTGGATCGAGCTCATGGGGTGTGTAGAGATTCCATGTTATAATTGCAAGTCCATATCCACTTTATAGGTTAAAGTCATAAGTTGTGATTGCACAACCATACTTCATAAGAGTTTAATAACTCTTCAACTAACTTTCGTTCTGGTGTCTTGGTATCAAATCGCATAAGACACAAGATTCTACTGGCCAAATAGAATCTAGCACATTGGTTAACCTGGCGCCGCAGTCAACTCATGTGCTTGGATCGGATCGAGCTATTGAGTATTGGGCCTGCATACTCGCTCATCCGTATCCTTTGCGTACCGCCCCATGGCCCCGTCCTTAGAGTTAATGACTAATAGGCTTAACTCTTTGTATGTCTGCACCACAGTTCCCGTTCGTTCCGTGCCGTGGCCGGATACGTATTGCACAACAGTAGATACCATCACCTGACGTATCTAACACACCACTATTGTAACTCGTCGTCGAAGGACCTTTCAAGTGCCTGATGGCCAGGGGAGCTCTTACACGGCACGGAGACACAGTGATGCTCGCCCATCACAGTGTACAACGATCGAGTTTGCTTAAGTGTCTGGGTACCTACACACCAGACACAATGCAATGGCCACGGATCCACACAAGGCACATCACATGCAGAAAGCTTCACCAGATTCTGACACATACCACACTCTTGTAACTCGTCGTCGAAGGGGCGTTCAAAGTGCCTTACGGCTAGGGGGGATCTAGCACGGCACGGAGACACAGTGACGGTTGCCCATCAAAGTGTACAACGATCGAGTTTGCTTTCCGCGCAAGCGTTCTAAGTGTCTGGGTATCTAAGCACCAGACACAATGCAATGGCCACGGATCCACACAAGGCACATCACATGCAGAAAGCTTCACCAGATTCTGACACATACCACACACATGCAACTCGTCGTCGAAGGGGCGTTCAAGTGCCTTACGGCTAGGGGAGATCTAGCTCGGCACGGGGACACAGTGATGGTCACCCATCAAAGTGTACAACGAACGAGTTGGCTTTCAACAAATTCTGACACATAGCAAGCGAGCGACCGAGCTACACCGAAGGCAGCCCATGGTTGGTCACTCGCGGACGATCATCAGTAATGATCCTTCCGCAGGTTCACCTACGGAAACCTTGTTACGACTTTTACTTCCTCTAAATCATCAAGTTCGGTCAACTTCAGCCATGCCAGCTGCAGCTCACGAAGGAACCGCGGAAGGTAAGCCTCCAGAAACCTCACTAAATAATCCATCGGTAGTAGCGACGGGCGGTGTGTACAAAGGGCAGGGACGTAATCAGCACTAGCTAATGACTAGTGCTTACTAGAAATTCCAGGTTCATGGGGACCGTTGCAGTCCCCAATCCCGACTAGATGGGCATTTTAGTGATTTCCCGTTCCTCTCGGAATGGGGGCGCCTATTGGCGAGAACACGCTGCGACCCACATTGTAGCACGCGTGCAGCCCAGAACATCTAAGGGCATCACGGACCTGTTATCGCTCATTCTCAGCTTGCTAAACACAAGTTGTCCCGCTAAGCAGGGCAAACGTAGCCGACGACCGCCCGTGAAGGCGCCGCCCGGCTGTAACGTCAGGTGCGCCCGGAGGCGCACTGCTGACAGCGTTCTAGTTAGCATGTTTGAGTCACGTTCGTTATCGGAATTAACCAGACAAATCATTCCACGAACTAAGAACGGCCATGCACCACTACCCTTAAATTTGAGAAAGAGCTATCAATCTGTCTTACCTCGATAAGTTTGGACCTGGTAAATTTTCCCGTGTTGAGTCAAATTAAGCCGCAAGCTCCACTTCTTGTGGTGCCCTTCCGTCAATTCCTTTAAGTTTCAACTTTGCAACCATACTTCCCCCGGAACCCGATTTTGGTTTCCCGGAAGCGACTGAGAGCACCGAATAGGGGTAGCGTCTCCCAATTGCTAATTGGCATCGTTTACGGTTAGAACTAGGGCGGTATCTAATCGCCTTCGATCCTCTAACTGTCGTTCTTGATTAAAGAAAGCATCCATGGCAAACGCTTTCGCTTCAGTTGGTCCTACGACGGTCTACGAATTTCACCTCTCGCGCCGTAATACCAATGCCCCCAACTACTTCTGTTAATCATTACCTCTAGGTTTCTGACAAACCAACGAAATCGTATAAACCGAGGTCATATTCCATTATTCCATGCAAGATTATTCTCGGCCAACGCCAACCCCACGGGGGGGCCGGACGCTTTGTCTTAGCCTGCTTTGAGCACTCTAATTTGTTCAAGGTAAATGTGAGTATCTTGAGCACCATGAGGAGCCCGTGCCGGAGTTAACCGGTAGCACGGTACTCGTTCACAGAGTAACGCCCAAGTACACCATTGTGAGTCGCAGCCGTGAGCGCGCGCACGAACGGCCCCGGCGTGTAACCGGGCGCCCGTGGCGGTCACGTGTCTGGACGGGCAATCAACTTCGAACGTTTTAACCGCAACAACTTTAATATACGCTAGTGGAGCTGGAATTACCGCGGCTGCTGGCACCAGACTTGCCCTCCACTTGATCCTTGTTGAAGGATTTATACTCAACTCATTCCAATTATGGACCATCGTTAGAGAGGTCCATATTGTTATTTCTCGTCACTACCTCCCCGTACTGGGATTGGGTAATTTACGCGCCTGCTGCCTTCCTTGGATGTGGTAGCCATTTCTCAGGCTCCCTCTCCGGAATCGAACCCTGATTCCCCGTTACCCGTCGCAACCATGGTAGTCCTCTACACTACCATCAATAGTTGATAGGGCAGACATTTGAAAGATCTGTCGTCAGTCGACAAGCGACCATACGATCTGCGTCCTTATCCAGACTTCAACTCAAGCCGCCCGGAGGCGATTGGTTTAACTAATAAGTGCACCAGTTCAGCTACCCGCGAGGGCAACAGTCCCGGCATGTTGCATGTATTAGCTCTGGATTTTCCACAGTTATCCAAGTAACTAGTGGTAGGATGATCTTGTGAATTATAGCTGTTATACTGAGCCTTATGCGGTTTCACATTCATTTATGTTTGTACTTAGACATGCATGGCTTAACCTTTGAGACAAGCGTATATTACTGGTAGGATCAACCAGAATTCGTTCCACTACAGACACACACTCGCTTAGTGGGAAATAAATTTCCACACAACTCTCTCTCTCTAGAACCATATGGAATGGCTCTTTGGTGTTGGGTAAGGCACCAATTTGTTGGGGTGTAACGGTCACCACCAACTTTAAGTTTGTTAGGGCACAACGGAAACCACTAACTAAACTTTAGGAAACTAAATTTCCTCACACATTATCTCTCACCATATTAGCACTAGGTGCTATCCACGATTGTACAACGTTTCAACTCTTGAATCGACCGTAGGGCCGCGGAATTGCTTCCGGGCCCCTATTCTCGCTATTAATTGTTCATCTCTTTCAATACATCGAGTTCGTTCCATTGGGTAGTTCGCATGGCGAACGTTTTGATGCAGCCCCCTGGGGGACCACGGCACTTTACACCGGGTATGGTGTATGCGCAACCTACAGATAACAATAAACCCCTTATGCGTGTGTAAACCGATGTTGGGCTGCTCAACATCTTTCATGGTTACATCACTTGCACCAGAACCCACGGTGCCGATTTGGTAATATGTTGTACATTTACTCTCAAGATGTACGCTTCGGCCCCTTATTCAGGGGCTCAAGCTATTACCAGCAAGAACAATCCTCATCCAGACTTGAACTCGAAACACCCGGAGGCGAACGGTTTAACTAATAAGTGCACCAGTCTTGAATCCATGCGTCGGTGGAAACAATGCCGGCGTGTTGCATGTATTAGCTCTGAACTTAGCGAGTGATTGCCTTGCAGCTGTCATACTGAGCGTAGAGCGTGATTATCGCTCACTTGAACCATGTTGAATGGCTCTTTGGTGTAGGGTAAGGCACCAATTTGTTGGGGCGTAACGGTCACCACCAACTTAAGACTTGCTTATAGGTATTTCAACGTTTTCAACTCTTAAATCGACCGTGTTTCATTATCATCTCTTCTTCTTATTAAATGCATCGAGTTCGTTCCATTGGGTAGTTCGCGTGGCGAACGGTTTGATGCAGCCCCCCGGGGGGGACCACGGCACTTTACACCGGGCATGGTGTATGCGCAACCTACAGATCACCAATATATTTGTGATCGATAATGCACACTTCTTACACGACTGACCAGTCGACAGCGCTGCCTTCCTATTATGCGTGTGTAAACCGATGTTGGGCTGCTCAACATCTTTCACGGTTACATCACTTGCACCCGAACCCATGGTGCCGATTTGGTAATATGTTGTACATGGTCTCAAGATGTACGCTTCGACCCCTTATTCAGGGGCTCAAGCTATTACCAGCAAGATCAATCCTCATCCAGACTTGAACTCGAAACACCCGGAGGCGAACGGTTTAACTAATAAGTGCACCAGTCTTGAATCCATGCGTCGGTGGAAACAATGCCGGCATGTTGCATGTATTAGCTCTGAACATAGCGAGTGATTGCCTTGTAGCTGTCGAACTGAGCGTAGAATGTGATTATCGCTCACTTGAAAGGGTCAAGCCCTTTCGAGTCGTCCGGTTTTTACGCCAGACGACTCGGTTCACCATCTTTCGGGAAGGGACCGTCTCGGTCGCAAGCTGCTCCGGTCCCCAAACAACCTGCGACAAATGATAGGAAATGCCGACATCAATACGTGTTCAGTTTGGTTTATCGCTCATAGGTCTTTTTGACCATCGATCCCTGATTATAACTCTCAATTAAACAGTCAGGAGAGTAAGGCATGCCCATCGATATCTCATCGACAGGCGATACCGCAAGAACGGCCAACGACACATCAGGTGATCGATTATTGCTACGACTTTTGCTTAATCGTTTCCACTCCTTGGAGAAAGAAACCCCCGGGGACCGTCTCGGTCGCAAGCTGCTCCGGTCCCTAAACAACCTGCGACAAATGATAGGAAATGCCGACATCAATATGTGTTCAGTTTGGTTTATCGCTCATTGGTCTGTTTGACCATCGATCCCTGATTAAACTCTCAGTAATCCAGTCGGGAGAGTAAGGCATGCCCATCGATATCTCATCGACAGGCGATACCGCTTGAACGGCCAACGACACATCAGAGGATCGTATCTTGCTACAACTTTTGCTTAATCGTTTCTTCTCCTTGGAGAAAGAAACCCCCGGGGACCGTCTCGGTCGCAAGCTGCTCCGGTCCCTAAACAACCTGCGACAAATGATAGGAAATGCCGACATCAATACGTGTTCAGTTTGGTTTATCGCTCATAGGTCTGTTTGACCATCGATCCCTGATTAATACTCTCAATTAGAAGGTCGGTAGAGTAAGGCATGCCCATCGATATCTCATCGACAGGCGATACCGCATGAACGGCCAACGACACATCAGAGGATCGTATCTTGCTACAACTCTTGCTTAATAGTTTCCACTCCTTGGAGAAAGAAACCCCCGGGGACCGTCTCGGCCGCAAGTTGCTCCGGTCCCTAAACAACCTGCGGCATCAAATGATAGGAAAAGCCGACATCAATACGTGTTCAGTTTGGTTTATCGCTCATAGGTCTGTTTGACCATCGATCCTAGAATTCAACTTTCGAGTAAGGCATGCCCGTCGATATCTCATCGATAGGCGATACCGGTAGAACGGCCAACGACACACATCTAGGATCGCATTTACTCTTCCTTGGATGGATAACCAATACCCTAGGACCGTTTCATCGCGAGCTGGTCCGGTCCTCAAACAACTCGCGAACCACCGATAGGATGATATTAGGAATGGCCGACTTTCATCCTTTAACTCTCAGTTCTGCTTACCAAAACATAGGTACTTGGACCTTAAAGACCACTATATGTTCCCCGATCGGGGGCAATCGGAACGTCTATCCATCATCAACATCGTTTCACTCATTCCGAACCACCAAATTGGACAGACAGTACCATATTCACCAACCGATTGCTTCAACTTCGCAAACTGTATGGTAAGTTCTACTAATTTCACATCTTACCATCGACTAATAGTGCATAAATCCACTTGGAAATCACTTTTCCTTGGTCCTCGGACCTTCTACGACAACGTCCAACAAATATCCGAAGTCGTTTCCCAACTTAGACCAAGCATTTCGTATCTTTACTTCTAATCGATTTTTTCTCTCATAATTGACGATCAAAATCTAAAAACCACATTTTGAGCCAGAAGCAGTCGTCCGATCGTCCTGGGGGTAGTCTCAATCGATTTAGAAGGGCCCAATTCATAAAGATACGTACTCAGTCAAATTCATGCTTCTGGCTCACCTACCCCCTATATAGAAAACGAAAGCGTACAGGCGTGGAAAACGTGCCATTTTTCTCCATCACGGACTTTTTTTTTCTCGTTGCACCGACTCTAGTAAAAAAGTGAAATTTTTTACTAGTTACCAACTTTTGCAAATTATCATCGGATATCACTTTTTATGGTCTATAGTAAGTTCTTATCACGTTTTAGTAGTTTTTGAAAAAAAAATTTTTTTGAACTTTTCAAAATTTTTCAAAACAAAGTTTTTGTAGGCGGTTTTGTGTATGGAGGGTTACTAGTCTCGGGGTCACTGTTTGACCAAAAAACCACTATATATCATTCGAAAGGTAATTTCAAGGGCTACAAAAAATTGTTCTACGGCACCCCCCTCCGACGTCTAGTATTCGAGTTATTCGCCAAAAACCATCACTTGAGCGATTTTTCGTTCAGGGTACCCGACTCTAGTAAAAAAGTGAAATTTTTCTCGATTGACCAAGTGTTGCAAATGACCATCGGATTTCACTTTTTATGGTCTATAGTGAGTTCTGATCACGATTTGGTACTTTTTGAAAAAATTTTTTTGACGCACTTTTCAAAATTTTGCAAAACCAAAACTTTTTAGGCGGTTTTGTGTATGGAGGGTTACTAGTCTCGGGGTCACTGTTTGACCAAAAAACCACTATATATCATTCGAAAGGTAATTTCAAGGGCTACAAAAAATTGTTCTACGGCACCCCCCTCCGACGTCTAGTATTCGAGTTATTGGCCAAAAACCGCAACTATAGCGGTTTTTCGTACAGGGTACCCGACTCTAGTAAAATGATGCGATTTTTACTAGTCTAGGAAAATTTTTGTCAAAAAATCAAGTATATGTCATTCGATAGATAATTTCAAGGGCTACCAAAAATTGTTCCACGACACCCCCCTGCGACGTCTAGTATTCGAGTTATTAGCCAAAAACCGCAACTTAAGCGGTTTTTCGTCCAGGGTACCCGACTCTAGTAAAATGATGCGATTTTTACTAGTCTAGGGAACTTTTTGGCCAAAAATCAAGTATATGTCATTCGATAGATAATTTCAAGGGCTACCAAAAATTGTTCCACGACACCCCCCTGCGACGTCTAGTATTCGAGTTATTAGCCAAAAACCGCAACTATAGCGGTTTTTCGTCCAGGGTACCCGACTCTAGTAAAATGATGCGATTTTTACTAGTCTAGGGAACTTTTTGGCCAAAAATCAAGTATATGTCATTCGATAGATAATTTCAAGGGCTACCAAAAATTGTTCCACGACACCCCCCTCCGACGTCTAGTATTCGAGTTATTAGCCAAAAACCGCAACTATAGCGGTTTTTCGTCCAGGGTACCCGACTCTAGTAAAATGATGCGATTTTTACTAGTCTAGGGAACTTTTTGGCCAAAAATCAAGTATATGTCATTCGATAGATAATTTCAAGGGCTACCAAAAATTGTTCCACGACACCCCCCTGCGACGTCTAGTATTCGAGTTATTAGCCAAAAACCATTCATACTTGAGCATTTTGCTCATTTTGCCTGTACGGGTACCGGGGACTAGTAAAATCAGGCCAATTTTACTAGAGTAGGGGTCCTTTTTGGTCAAAAAAACAACTTTTGCTCGTTCGATAGGGAATCGATAGGGCAACAAAAAATCGTTCTACGACCCCCCCTTCCGATGTCTAGTATTCGAGTTATGGGCCAAAAACAGTTTATAGCTAATTTTTCACTCGATTTTTCACCAAGTATCGCACATTACTCCGGTTCTATACATTGGATCGTCAATCTTTAAGATTTTATGGGTAGTTCCAACTGTTTGCTACATTTCATCCATACATCACCAACCGATTCAATGTCTGTGCTAGAAGTTATTAGAGGAATAAAAAAATTTACCCTTGGCTTTGGACCGTACAATTTTACCCATTTTTGGCCCATATTTGCCCCATAGCTCCGCCGGTATCCAAGATATGGCCACACTTTCTTCTGGCCATGGGTAGATGGCACTTGTGGCTAGATTTCTTCCATGCACCACTAATCGCTACCATGTCTGTGGCCGGAGCTATTCACGAAAGCGCCTCGCGCACTTGGTCGGATTTTTGGTCCAACTTGCACCATTTTTGGCCCATATTTGCCCCATAGCTCCGCCGGTATCCAAGATATGGCCACACTTTCTTCTGGCCATGGGTAGATGGCACTTGTGGCTAGATTTCTTCCATGCACCACTAATCGCTACCATGTCTCTGGCCGGAGCTATTCGACGAACAACCATCGCATTTACCTAGGTACTTTTTCGGATTTTTGGTCCAACTTGCACCATTTTTGGCCCATATTTGCCCCATAGCTCCGCCGGTACCCAAGATATGGCCACACTTTCTTCTGGCCATGGGTAGATGGCACTTGTGGCTAGATTTCTTCCATGCACCACTAATCGCTACCATGTCTGTGGCCGGAGCTATTCACGAAAGCGCCTCGCGCACTTGGTCGGATTTTTGGTCCACCTGGCACCATTGTTGGCCCGTATTTGCCCCATAGCTCCGCCGGTATCCAAGATATGGCCACACTTTGTTCTGGCCATGGGTAGATGGCACTTGTGGCTAGATTTCTTCCATGCACCACTAATCGCTACCATGTCTCTGGCCGGAGCTATTCGACGAACAACCATCGCATTTACCTAGGTACTTTTTCGGATTTTTGGTCCAACTTGCACCATTTTTGGCCCATATTTGCCCCATAGCTCCGCCGGTATCCAAGATATGGCCACACTTTCTTCTGGCCATGGGTAGATGGCACTTGTGGCTAGATTTCTTCCATGCACCACTAATCGCTACCATGTCTGTGGCCGGAGCTATTCGACGAACAACCATCGCATTTACCTAGGTACTTTTTCAGATTTTTGGTCCAACTTGCACCATTTTTGGCCCATATTTGCCCCATAGCTCCGCCGGTATCCAAGATATGGCCACACTTTCTTCTGGCCATGGGTAGATGGCACTTGTGGCTAGATTTCTTCCATGCACCACTAATCGCTACCATGTCTGTGGCCGGAGCTATTCACGAAAGCGCCTCGCGCACTTGGTCGGATTTTTGGTCCAACTTGCACCATTTTTGGCCCATATTTGCCCCATAGCTCCGCCGGTATCCAAGATATGGCCACACTTTCTTCTGGCCATGGGTAGATGGCACTTGTGGCTAGATTTCTTCCATGCACCACTAATCGCTACCATGTCTGTGGCCGGAGCTATTCACGAAAGCGTCTCGCGCACTTGGTCGGATTTTTGGTCCAACTTGCACCATTTTTGGCCCGTATTTGCACCATAGCTCCGCCGGTATCCAAGATATGGCCACACTTTCTTCTGGCCATGGGTAGATGGCACTTGTGGCTAGATTTCTTCCATGCACCACTAATCGCTAACATGTCTCTGGCCGGAGCTATTCGACGAACAACCATCGCATTCACCTTCTCGTTGCACTTCTTCGGGAATTTGGTGCAACCAAGTTTTCACTATAACTTGGTCATTTTCCGTCCATCGGACATGCGGTTTTGGGTGTCGATACTTGACACCGCGCGCTACAATATGTTCCTCCACGACCATGTGGTCCGATGCTTCCAACAGGAGCTATTCGAGGAGTACCGATTTTTCACCATTAAAAATGCTCAATTTTGCACCAACTTTTGCCTATAACTCAGGCTGTATCGATCGGATCTTCAATCTTGAAAAAGTTTTGGATAGGTGGCACCAAATGCTACATTTCGTTCTTCCACGTCAACTTTGTCCGATGTCTAGCAAAAAAGTTATTCGCGAACCAAGTCCAGAACCCATGCAATGGCTGCCCTCATTGCATACATCACGGCGGTTAACTCTCGTTACTCTATACCGTGGACTTGGTACTTTTTCAGGCATTCGTTGCTACTTCTCGGTTCATGATATTCGTTTACGGTCTTCACTAGGGCATTTGGTGCTCCTTATCGGTTCATGATATTCGTTTACGGTCTTCACTAGGGCATTTGGTGCTCCTTATCGGTTCATGATATTCGTTTACGGTCTTCACTAGGGCATTTGGTGCTCCTTATCGGTTCATGATATTCGTTTACGGTCTTCACTAGGGCATTTGGTGCTCCTTATCGGTTCATGATATTCGTTTACGGTCTTCACTAGGGCATTTGGTGCTCCTTATCGGTTCATGATATTCGTTTACGGTCTTCACTAGGGCATTTGGTGCTCCTTATCGGTTCATGATATTCGTTTACGGTCTTCACTAGGGCATTTGGTGCTCCTTCTCGGTTCATGATATTCGTTTACGGTCTTCACTAGGGCATTTGGTGCTCCTTCTCGGTTCATGATATTCGTTTACGGTCTTCACTAGGGCATTTGGTACTGGGCTTCCCACTTTCTACTGATCGATCCATACTCACTTGCGTGCACCTAGCCTAGGAAGGTTTCCTTGGGCTTCCCATCTTTCTACTGATCGATCCATACTCACTTGCGTGCACCTAGCCTAGGAAGGTTTCCTATGGCTTCCCATCTTTCTACTGATCGATCCATACTCACTTGCGTGCACCTAGCCTAGGAAGGTTTCCTATGGCTTCCCATCTTTCTACTGATCGATCCATACTCACTTGCGTGCACCTAGCCTAGGAAGGTTTCCTTGGGCTTCCCATCTTTCTACTGATCGATCCATACTCACTTGCGTGCACCTAGCCTAGGAAGGTTTCCTATGGCTTCCCATCTTTCTACTGATCGATCCATACTCACTTGCGTGCACCTAGCCTAGGAAGGTTTCCTTGGGCTTCCCATCTTTCTACTGATCGATCCATACTCACTTGCGTGCACCTAGCCTAGGAAGGTTTCCCTTTGGTACCGACTTCCATCTACGCACTCGATATAACCTAGGTACTTGGTACCGATGATGGTTAACACTCAAGCATTTCTTGCATCCTGCGTGCAAGGTACCAATTTTCACTTCTTAGGTACGTTTATGGGCCCGCATTTATCCAATATCGCTCCGATGGCCTTTCGCATTATTTCATCCGATAGCCCTTGCCAAAAGCTACCAAAAGTTCCTTCACGGCCATGTGCTCCGACGCTTAGTTTAGGAAATATTCGAAAAAATTCATCTTAGGAAAAATTTTCTTATTGGAAAATCACCTTAAATCGATGGCCATTTTTTGGGCAAAAACTTTAACGTCTTCCCGACTTTGCGGGAATTGCGAATTTTAGGCACCCAGAGAAAATCTTTTACTTTAAGGGGGCGGCCGCGAAGTTGCCCAAAGTCTCGGACACAAAAATTCTCAAGTTCCCCACTCTAGTAAAGCGCCCTATGAGTATCTCCTGGCCCGCGAGCTCTGCGAGCGGGCCAGCTTCGGCGATTTTTGCCTTTTCGCCTAGGCGGTTCTTCTACGAAATTGGTCCACAGCTTTTGCTCAGAAAGCTAGCATTTGTTGCAACAGTTAGGTGCTTGGTACCACATTTTGGTATCCATTTGGGCATTTGTTGCAACTACTCGGTACTTTGGCCCACATTTCGCTCTACTCGGGCTTCTATGGTGGTACTTGTCGGTACTTCTGGCCAACTTAGGCCAATTGGGTGCAACTTGTGGGTACTCTGTGGGTACTTTAGGGCGTATTGTGTCTTTCGGGTGAACCTTCGCTATACTTCATGGGTACTGATGGCCAACTTAGGAACATTCAGTGCAACCTTTGGGCCTAAGGAAATTTGTCCAACTCTTTGGACTTAGAAAATTTTCTGGACTTAGAAAATTTTCTGGACTTGTAAAAATTTTCAAATGTTCAATTTGGCCCACATTTCGCTCTACTCGGGCCTCTATGGTGCTACTTGGCGGTACTTTTGGCCAACTTAGGCCAATTGGGTGCTCTTTGTGGGTACTCTATCGGTACTTTTGGCCAACTTAGGCCAATGGGGTGCTATATGTGGGTGCTCTATCGGTACTTTTGGCCATGTTAGGCCCATTCGGTGCTATTTGTGGGTACTCTATCGGTACTTTTGGCCAACTTAGGCCAACTCAGTGCTTCTTGTGGGTACTCTATCGGTACTTTTGGCCATGTTAGGCCCACTCGGTGCTATTTGTGGGTACTCTATCGGTACTTTTGGCCAACTTAGGCCCATGGGGTGCTCTTTGTGGGTACTCTATCGGTACTTTTGGCCATCTTAGGCCCATTCGGTGCTATTTGTGGGTACTCTATCGGTACTTTTGGCCAACTTAGGCCCATTCGGTGCTATTTGTGGGTACTCTATCGGTACTTTTGGCCAACATAGGCCAATTGGGTGCTACTTGTGGGTGCTCTATCGGTACTTTTGGCCAACTTAGGCCAACTGGGTGCTATTTGTGGGTACTCTATCGGTACTTTTGGCCAACTTAGGCCAACTCAGTGCTTCTTGTGGGTACTCTATCGGTACTTTTGGCCAACTTAGGCCCATTCGGTGCTATTTGTGGGTACTCTATCGGTACTTTTGGCCAACTTAGGCCAACTCAGTGCTACTTGTGGGTACTCTATCGGTACTTTTGGCCAACTTAGGCCAACGCGGTGCTATTTGTGGGTACTCTATCGGTACTTTGGGACATATTATGTCCTTCGGGTGAACCTTCTCGATACCTCATGGGTACTTGTGGCCAACTTAGGAAAATTCAGTGCAACCTATGGGCCTTTGGAAATTGCTCCAACACTTTGGACTTAGAAAATTTTCTGGACTTAGAAAATTTTTTGGACTTTGAAAAATTTTCAACTTCTGTATCTTCTTCATCAAGTTCCATTTTGTGGGACTTAGAAAATTTTCTGGACTTAGAAAATTTTTTGGACTTAGGAAATTTTTCAACACTTGTAAAATTTTTGTTCCTTCTTTGAAGAAGAATACTTTCCACTATTAGCTTCTTTCTCTTTTTCTTCTTAGTTGTCTTCTTATTTTCGGTCCGAGAGCGCCGACACTTGTAAAATTATCTAAGTCCGAAGACTTTTGGAATGAACCAAAAGTCAACGAACACAATACATCAACCCTATCAACATCAAGTGGCAACCCG